>NW_023501405.1:0-102832 GCF_013396195.1 Fusarium tjaetaba | reverse complement strand
GGGGGGGGGGGGGGGTTGAAAATCATTCATCAATGCTGCCCACGATGGTTCGCCTTGTATAGATCTTGGACACTTATATAAGATCTACTGGAAGCCACCGCTGACTAAGTCCTATTTACAGTTTCGACATCCAGCTTCATCTCGGAATGACTGGATGGCAGTTCTACAGAGTACGATATGAGGTTTCGCTTCAGCGTGTTTCTTCGTCAGCTTGTGGCTCAGATGGAAGCCTGTTCCATGTCTGCGATGACCAGAGCCTATGCTTCACAAGTCTCCCAGCTCAAACAACTCACGAGGCTTCGGTGAGCCAGAAATCAAGGCTGAAGTACGAAAAATGTAATACTCACCAGACTCATTCGCACATGACTCATTCACGCCGTATATCCTCTACCGTGAGGCGCGGTGAGAACCTGAATCTGTCTTTTCAGCTCCGTTGGGTCCAATATTGGATGTCACCAATCCCGACAGATTGGGCGAGTTTACCCCTTTCCCCGGTGATCAAAGACACGGGATGGGCCAACCTCAGTGCTGAACCAGTGTTCTCATAGCTCGTTGGTGCCAACGATGATATTAGATATCATCTATCAACAAATGCTCACAACAAGGAGAGCGGCACAAGCATCATGCTGGTCTAAGTCCGGGCAGAGACGACCAACGTTTGGTGCATGGCCAATAGACCCTCAAGCGAGGTGTCTTCCAGGCGGCCGACAGGTGCCTATGGCCTTCATTAAAAATCTCCAGCAAGGGCAAAGTTGGGAGTGAAGAATTTTGCCTCCTTTAGGTAGAAACGGGTATGAGTCGACTGACCGGGGCGCAGGCAGAAGTGCTGTCGTGTGCTCTCCTCACGATTCTCAGGCTCGAGGTTGAAGTGAATGAGAAATCTATTGGGAATTGGCTTGATCGATTCGAGGAGAATGGGGCTGTTTTTAAAATTCAGGCCTCCCACGGCAGGACATCTATGGGTGAGATCTTTGTAGTTGTGTCTGATGGCGAATTGACGCGAATGCGTGGAATATATGCATTGGGCCGGGCCGTAGTATAATTTTGACAGAACGCCACTTTGGACAACTGGCATCGTCAACAATTTGCCATCAAACAACTCATCATCACAAATCATGATTATCAACCCAACAGGGAGGTACAGGGTATGGTTGACATGGCTGATTACCTTAATGTTATGGTTGTTGAATTGAGATATACCGATCGGGGCGTCGGGTCCTCCTCCGTTTGTCATTCTACCTAAGTTAGGCGGTTGTATCTATCTCCCCACGTTCCGGAGACCGCCCCTGGCTGTCGAAGGATTCACATCCCAGATAACGTGGCTTTCGCGCGAAACGCACGAGCTTCCAGATGAAAAGTCCTACAAGTATGTACTCCGTAGATTCTAGAAAGGTACCCCATGCACTCCCGATGACCCAATGACTAGGTATGGATAAGATTCCGCAGTTGGCACAGTAATCTCAAGGCTGTTGGAGTCATCCCCGCATACGAGGCACCCAATCGGCCCCCAATAGTCAGTCTACGCGCACGCGCCTTCAATAATCCCCAATGACGGGAGTAAGTAAGACCTAAACTTGGATACCTAGGTAGCTTGATAAGGCAACCTTGTGGAATGTAGGCAGCAGAGCCCCAATTCGCTATATATTACAGCCATTTCCGTCACAATGAGGAACAGGAGGTCAGATGTTGGTGATGAGATTTTCAGCTACACAAACAAGGGCGGCAAATATGCATTCGTTGGTTGTTGTGTGTTCAGGTTAATTTCATGGTGTTCTAAAGTTCCAGCTGCCTTCTTTGCAATAGGAAGTCATTGGCGCTGTTTGGTATTAATGAGCATCTGGTTTCAGAAGGATCGTCATTGGTGTGCTTAGACGCAGGTCCCGAGACAGACGCCTCGGCGCCTTGACATTGGCCGGTTCGCGGTCCAATATAGTTGAGGCTCAAGTGAAGAGTTCGTGTCCATCGTAGCACACACACCAAGTACGTACTACGTAGATGACAGAACCTGATGACATGGTGCACGATTTATACGACAAAGGTTCAAGTTGATGGCTTTGAGATACGACATGTGCCATGCGACACTGTACAGAGAGTATTTGCAGCTGACATTACAAGCTCAGAGAGCGTATTTGCGCACCCATCACATCGGTGAAACCGAACGAGGCAACATGGCTTAAGGAGCTGAAAGACGAAGTGCAGGCATGATCAAGCCTTTGATCGGATGCTTTATGTCATGCTGCTAGTCAGGATCTGGTGACGACTAAGAACTTCAACGCCCATCATGTAGGACTTGGCTGCGAAATCCGAGAGTGCCAATCATTGGCATTGGACTGAACTCCAGAGTTACACACATCATATACTTGAGAAAAACTCAGTCTTGCACGACATGTTTATGTGAGCACCTACGTATGCTGTCCGTCGTCTTGTGACGATAGCCCTGATGAAATACTCTGTGCTTCTTCCCGAGGTTACACAATTACACAAATGACTATGTAAACACCAGCGCATAAAGGATCCGAAAGCACTGGGGAACTGCATATGGGGCCTCAACTGCAAGTGATGAGTGGTATCACAACTGCATGCCGCAGTTCCATATATCCTCAGCCTCTCGGCGACAACCCTTGAGCTTCACACTGCACAGTCCCATACATTGTACTACCAGCTAATGGCTATCATTATGCTTCATGCTCCCTCATAAGATTTCACGATTCCCGCTTCTCTCTTCTCTCCTCCTGAATATGTCTGATTCACTTGATCGCTCCCGAGATACGGGAAGTGTGTAACGTTTCTTTGTGCACTGCTTCCCCAACCTGGGTAAAGTCGTGAGATCCGACGTTTTCATCTCGCAACCCAATACATGTTTGTCTTTGTGCGTCTCTATTCACTTCCCGATTGAGATACCTTTTCGTGCACTTTTCTTCCCCCGTGCATTATTGCTCGGCCTTCAGTTCCCGTCCCGTCGGTTCCCTGCTGTCTGTTAATCACTTCTGATAGCACTTTCAAACACCATCTCTATAAGGCGACTACTTGGGCTGCTTTTTGAGCCTGCATCTGAAACGGGCGTTTAATCGACGTCGAAAAATATGCGATATATCTTGTTTTCTCTGTGAGCGTTCACATTTCTCTTCCGCCTAACTCTAGGCGAGTGGTTGACTTTACGTGGTATTTGCTTTTTGAAAGCTGCAGTTCCACCGCCCTGTGTAAAGAATCCCTCCGTCACGAGACAACTGAATAATATGGGACCGCTTGAACGGCAACAGACATTAGTTTGCTCACCATGTCGTTACCATTGGTCTACTTGAAGCCTCTTACACGCTCATGACTGGCCATCAGAGCGGTCTGCGACAAACAAGCTCACTATCACAACTTCCGAGACTCTAGAGCTTTCTCGATCCCTGCATAGGAGACCCTAAAGCGGCCCAACGCTTGAAAATTGTTGTATCTTGAGACAATTATGCAGCGAGCCTGCCTACATTTTTGCCTGCCGGGAATCGAACCAGGTTGGTAAGCCTTACAAGGCAAATACATTGTGGGGGGCCTTTACGCCTATCATGGATCGAGACTTAAAAAATGACTTTGAGGATGAGTAAACAGCACGTTGAAGAGACCCATTGCTGTTGGTACCTTGAGTTGGGCCAACGATGAAAGTGTTGGTCGTGTTCAGTTTGCATTTTGGATCCACGTCAACGTTGGACCTGCAGTCATCAATGAATCTGAAAGTGTAAATGCTGCGAGGGTGATGAGGTTGGCATATGAGCGGGCGTTGGCAGGCGTATTAACTTTTTAAGGCAAACTTCGGCCTGAGGTCCAATGGCTGCAAAACGTCAGAGTCACAGTGCACAATGCCAATTGCGACTAAGCGACTGTGTGATAATGGTACGTGAGCCTGAGCCGACTCTATCAATGTGCGACGTCTGAGTTACACATCGATGTTGCTTTGCGTTGCGTTGCGTTCGTTCGCATGAAATTACTACCGCGCCATTGAATCTAACGCCATGGTCATGATCCTGCAACATGTGCAGTGAAGCTAGCCAAGGCTGACATGGCTAGGAACATGAGGCCCGATGCCACTCATACACCGAGATTACAGGATCAGCCCGAATTATCAATGATGCTGGAAGGACTGCTAAATATGCATTCAGCCAGAAAAACACTGTTGAGATAGCATCACGCAGACATGACACGTCCAAGACTTGGATGCCCGATATTAGCCATGTCGACGTCAAAGGCTCTTAGAGACACGCAATATGTTTGACTTGGCGCCAGGTAATTGGATCATCATTAAGGATGGATGTGCTCTGGCTTATCTTGTTGATCCTCCCAAGGCAGGGCAATGACACAATGTGATCGACCACACGTTGTCCATCACAGCAATCTTGGACCAGCAGTGACAGTGGTTGTCTTCGAGTTTAGACCGAAGCCCTTTGAGTGCGAGAGACAGTATTCTACCATTTCGACTTGAGCCTACCTGTATGCCTGACCACCCAGGTTGAATGAGTGTCTGGTTCGTCGATATTGAGCCTTAAGAAGAAGAAATTGGTAAATGTACACACCGTAGACTTGGGTTCTGTTCATACTCATATGAACAAAGGGACTTATCGTACACACCCATCAGTCATTTTACTCGAGAAGGGTTTGTATCTTGGGTGTTAAGCATATTGTTGGATATTGTGCATGAGAAGTTTGTCAGGGAGCTCAGGGCAAAGGAAGTCGTGAATTCTTCGTCTACAATTCGTAAAACATTCAGTACTGAATCCCCTGGCCGCCCAGAAGGAATCATTCTATGTGATCGTACACCTCTAGTCGTCTTCTATCCAGATCTACCAGATATACACCTCACAGCCATTTCCCCTTTTCATGAACGAAACGCCTCGTACTTCTCGGCCGTCTCTCTCTTCTTCTCAACCCGCGCAATTGTCTCGGCATCATATACATCTTCAAGAGATTTCCCACCCTTGAAGATCTCCTTCTCATGTCTTGTGGCTTCATCCTTGGTCATTAACACGAGATCGTGAAGCTTCACTGTAGAACACTTCTGGATGCTCTTGCCCTCACCAAGGGTCGTGATACTGGAGCCGCTGGGCTTCTGCCACCGGATCAGGACCAGCTTCGTGGGGATACCAGTAATGGCACTTCGGCCCTGATAGAGCTCCTCGGATAGGAAAGCAACGTCACCGACAGTGATGGGGACCTTGAGGCCTATTTGATCGCCCTCGTTGCCTAATCGTGCCAATTTCTCCTCATAGCTCTGCAATGTTGCCAGCATGCCCTCGTACATCTTTTCGCGGCCCTTGGCAGGTACATAGTCTAGGGGGTAGCCTGTAATGCTCAGAATGACATGGTTTGCCACTGTGAGACCAAAGATAGCAGGCATTGTGCCGAGAACGGGAAGAATTCGAACGCGAAAGTTGGGCATGGCAGCGAGATCGCCAACAGAGCCTTTCTGGAATTCCTCTTCAGGTAACGGGAGAAGCTCAGCTTTGCCAGCGCCCGATGTCTCTGTAGAGTAGACAACGGGGATGCCGCTTGTGATACCTTTCAGCTTTAGCTTCCTTCGTGTCGCTCTTGAAAGCCCATCATCCTTGCTGGCCCCAATATCTCCCACGATGATTCTTGTAGGGTCACTTTTGCATCCTGCACCCATGGCACTGATGACTGGCAGGTTGTTCTTGTAGCAATATTCGAGAAGTGAGACCTTGGTCTCGATGTTGTCGATTGCATCAATAACAAAGTCAGGGGCACGTCCATCTTCGCTCCAGGGTCGAAGCAAGCGCTCTGCAACACCCTCATTAAACTGCTCCTGGCGCAGATCGAATTTAACCCACGGTGCAATGGCAATCAAGCGTCGTTCCAAGCATTGAACCTTGGGAATACCAACATCAGCCAGGGTAGCGACCGCATGTCTGTTCAAGGAGCTCAAAGTCACTTGATCGAAATCTATCAGCCTGATTTTCGAAACACCGGAACGAGCAAGGGCTGCTGTGCAGTGAGAACCAACTCCTCCACAGCCAACCACAATGACGAACGAATTCCGTAGCTTATCAAGGCCATCATCTGTCAAGAAGACTCTGTTCCTCGCTAATTGCTCAAGAATTAGCTCTTCATCGAAGTCACCAGCTTGTGCTCGACGGGCTAGAACTTGGTTCCTTGCATCCTCCTTATCAACAGGTGGAGCTGATGAGCCTCCAAAGTTATTCAACTGTAAGCAGTCAGCAAAGATGGTTTAAGGAAGTATATCCGAAGTCAGTACAGGTTGAATGTTAGGGTCATCAGCAGGGATTGAGCTCTTGAGTTCATGCACTCTCTCTTCGCGCTCCAGTGCTTGATAGCCGAGTAACAAAGAAGCCGTAGTCGCTGCTGAGAAGACAGCAGCCGCAAAAAGCTGAAATCTTGGGTTCGAGAACGTGTCCGAGGATAAGAAGGAAGACATTTTAAACACGATAACGTGATGGAAAAAAAAACGTCGACTGCTCTCACACCAACAAGTACATTTCGGTCTTCACGATGTGCTCCATGAGATTTTCAAGATCTTGGCAGAGAATGACGTCTTAGTCAGCAATTTGGAACTCCAATTGGCCCAATTATCCAATCACCATTCACCATTTCCTCATCATCCAACGACTCGAGATACCATCATTTTGACGATAATTTGCAAATTATAGCGAGTTAGCGACGCTCATATCGAACAGGCGAAATACGCGATCCATAAATACGCAGGCGCCATGCGTCACCGGCTTGTTGGCCGTCATATTCAGGTTTCAACACCAAGAACACCAACACTTCGTACCCGATCACCATGTCTTCGAACATTTACACATTGCACCCAATTCACCACCAACTCAAGGCCGAACCTCCCATTCCTTGCGATTCCAGTAACCACCAACGGCGTTAGAACCTTTACCACCGAGAGGAAACAATGGCTGAAGCACGAAGCTAAGCTGGCGGTACGATACACTGCTTCATTTTGGGGTCTCTTAGGCTGTTTCGGCGTGATTCTATTCTTTGTCAATGAGGAGAGGTTAGAGCAGGAATATCCGACGCCACATGAATGGGGCTGGATGACAAGGAAATTCTTAAGGGACTCAAATAACAGCAAGGCACCGAAGAACGGCGAGACCAATTGGCCTTGGTCGTTTGAACTGGCTCGAGGATTGGTGTTGAGGTTGGAGGATGCAAAGGTTGACGGCCAGGGTGTGACGAAACTTACGGATAGAGTCGATCCTGAAGCGGAGATCCCTGGGGAGTTCAACCCCTGTGATATCTCCGGCAAAAGCGAGGAATGGCGGAGAGGTTATTTCGAGGCTATCATGCTGGCTGCAAAAGGCGCGGAGCATGTCGATGGATGGGTCCGCGACCTTTCTCGCAACATCATCTCACCACCTGAATTTGTTATTGGACCCTCCAACCCTAGACCTACGCCAATTCCCCCAGGACAACCTCATGCGCCTCGTGAAGAGGACTGTGAAATTGCTTACCCCAGCGCCGATAACTTCTACATGAAGATCCTGGGCACCAAAGGCTTTACTTCCCGACAGAAGCTCGAGGCAACACTCGAATACGCTAGTTATCTGGAATTCAAGAAGCAATCCGAAGGCGCTGAGGCACTCTACCACCTGGCTCTCGCAGAAGCTACACAAGGAACTGACATGTCGCAACCCCCTTACAACCCTAAGACATTCGTGCTCAATGAGAAGGCCGGCTTGCCCTCGCAAAATGTCCTCGATGCCGTCACTGCTATGGCCAACTTCAAAGCACGTAGCGGAAAGGTCGACGCTGCTCTGCCTATATACCTCTCCCTTCTCAAGGCTCGCCGCTACTTACCCAACGCCCCTCCGTCCACTACTCAATTAAGGCCGAAGGCTCCCTCCGTCTTCGACAAAGTCGTCAAAACTTTCTCCCAGGCCGATTATCCACCTCCACCACCTGATGGTACCCAGCCTCCCTGGCGCAGCCCTCACGAACGTTGTCAGGAAGCTTCCCTCAGTCTTTGGATCGGCGAGATCCTCTTCTCCACATCTTCTGAGGACGACGGCCTCTCGTGGACGCGTGATAGTGTCGACGTTGCAGAGGAGCAGTTACGAAACATGGATCTTCTAACTGCTGATAAGGCCGCGAAAACTACATGCCGCGAGTGCTTAAGCGCAGGCCTCGCCAACTGGGGTAAAATGGTCAAGAAGCTTGCCAAGGAAGAAGAACTCCGACAAGCAAACCCTTCTACACAGTCGGGCGTATTCTCCTTCTGGAGCGCCACCCCTCCAAGTGCTGAAGACCGCTGGACCGCCGAGGAAGCTGTGGTCAGGGAGCGAGTGAGGAGGACAAGAGAACTGATTGAGGACCTGACACCAGCTGGGCCTAATATAGCCTCACTGTTCAAAGCGTAAAATAATGTAAAACAAAAATTGTATAACGTGGGTATACCAGGAGGTGCAACGGATTTTGCCACATCTTTCTAACCACTGCTCCAGACTTGGATTGGTTCTAGTCTACTTCTAATGAACAAGATATCCCCTTTTCATCATAAACTCTATTCCTGGTGTTCATCCGCGCTCTCCCCGTACATGCGCGTTCCGACGAGTTCCATTCTTCATTCAACTCCGTCATGATTTCAGTCCTCATCATCAGAATCATCATCGGGTGCCAGGCCAGTCTCCGTAAACTTTTTCCAGCGTCTCATCTGCTTGATTTCTTCCTTCATCTTCTCGGGATCAACGCTGATGACCTCTGGCTTGGCCTCCTCTGGCATTTCACTCCATTTCTCGTCCGTGATGTCGGTTGGAGGACGCTCTGCAACAGCCATGTCGGGGTTGACAAAGTTAGGGGTAAGAGCCACTTCCTGCAGGTAAGCAAGCGCTGGTTCGAGAGCCTTGATGAGAATGGTTTCGATGAACTGTTCTTCTCCGCTAGAGAAGCTGGGGCAGCCAAGGGGCTCGATCAGGAGTGATGGGTTTCCTCCGGGCATGGCTAGGGGAGTGTCGAGAGGCTCCTCTGAAATGAGATAGCCACGAGTGCGCTATAACAGTCAGTGATTTGCGGAACGATAGCAAATATCGGGTGTGGGTTGTACCTTTGCTAGGAACTCTTTGAATTCAGCATTGACGAGCACATCTGCTGGGAAAACAGTACCCATGAAGAGCATGCCGCCTAGTCGGTCACCCCATTGCGCCCAGTTCTTCTCGTTCTCAAAGAACTGCAAGACGACCTCACAGCTTTGCCCAATAGCAATGATGTCGACACCGGCATTCTTATTGACTTCAAGAACCTTGTTGAGCACAGTCGTCATGTGCGCCAAAGGTGTCTCGCTTCCAGGAATCTCATTGAGTTCCTTGATGAAACGACGCCCAGTGTGCACCAAACTGGGAAGTGGAACATCGACTGATGCTTCTACGGTGAGAGCTCGCTGTTCTTCAGGCCACCAGAACCGCTGGCCCATGTTGGCCAGGACAACGCAAGGAGGTTCCGGGTCATTGGGGCTGGCTGCCTGCTTAGCAAGTGCCTGAACAACAGAGATCATGGTTCCTTTGACAAGGCCACCAGGCCCATTGGCGACGCGGCCAGCAATCCATCCCAGATCTTTAGTTGGTTCGCCAAGGACAACGACGATGCGGGTAGTTTTGGCAATGTTGGGGGTGAAGAAGACGGGGGATTGTCGTTTGTTCTCGGGCAAAAGGTGGTATTTCTTGAGGCCTTCCTTCTCTAGGCGATCATGGACAATATCTTCCAGAGCCACTATAGTACTTCTATTAGTAAAGCTGCCTTAACCCAGGGCCACCAAGTCCAGGCACCTACTGTTGAAGTGGAAGCGCTGGCGTTCATTGATGCGAGAGTTCTTGCTGCTGAAGAACTTATAGTAACACTCCGGGTCCTCGATAGATCGGACCTCGTCATCATCATTCACAAAATAGCTACTCGATGTCAGCGATGATTTCTTGAAGTAGTCATGGATGGCGAACCCAAGGCTGGCGAGATCTCTCGGAAAGGAGGCGTCCTTGGGGAGGCCCGACCAACTTCTGAAAAACATGGTATCAGGTTGTAATGTTCTTCTGAAAGGAGCGAGGTTCTATGAGTATCAAACTGAGGCTTTTCCAATATCTTCGGTAGATTGAAAGGGTTTGGGAGGAGGGAAGTTGCACTTAGTAAGTGCTTGTGATTAAATACTCAGAGAAGTGCGAGAGGGGGTTATGGCAGCTGCACGCAGCCGACGGAGATACTGCTCTAGAACTGTGATATCCTGCATGAAGCAATTTCAAAGCGTTTGAACAAACAGGAAATCAAAATATAAATTTCTCCGTTCTCGCATCTTCTTTGTGTTTATTCGACACTGTGTCTGTCTCATATAATAGCAGCAACTCTCCCATTACCAGCCCGGGCATATAGAAATTCCCTGTTGTACCACTGACCTGGAAGCTTTTGCAAGACTCAAATATCTCCTACAGCACTAGCCATACTCCATATTCAACCGCGTTTCTATCATAGCAAAGATTGAGGTGGGATATCTGTACGACCGTATCCAAAACATTCAAAATGGTGCCTCACCAAACGCCCTGATTAATGCATCTGCCATGCCCAAACGCCATGCCAAAAGCGCATTTTCAAGCAATATAAATTCGAAAACAAACCTCCAAGCCAATCATTGATTGGGGCCAGGGTTGTAACGGCTACGAAAAGCCTGGCTGATGCTGAAGCGGCTTCCTGCACCTCTGTTCATATGACTGGCCAATGCCTCCTCTAATGCAGACTGTGTAACCGAGGCGTCTAAGACTGTGTGGTGAGCAAACTACACCAAGTGGGCTGAGGATAACAAGGCAACTTACCGTCAAGATCACTATAACTACTACCCATACTAGGCGTTCCGTCGCTACCCTCGCGGGAGTAACCCTTGCTTTGATTGCTCGGGCTACGTCCCGCCAGTTCTGCAGTTCGGCGTGGTGAGAGGGGTCCGGGCGTTCGCTGCTCCGTGGCTTTATCTGACTTATCCGGGTTTTGTACCATGGCCGCAGAGCTGGCTGATGAGTCTGATGTGTGAGATTGATGAATGGCGGACTTTCCGTGAGGCCTGTGATGCCTTTTGCCAGAGCTGCGCCCATCTCCCCTTAGCGTTGAGCCGAGGTCCTGTGCCGAAGTCTTGTTGGAAGGAGATGTATATGGTTGAAACGCAGGCTCTGATTCGTCATCGTCGTCATCCTCGTATTGTCCTCCATCAGGCTGCTGAAACCGGGGAGGTCGACGAATGATGCGAGATTGAGCGGGGCTAGACTCGTCCTCTGACGATGTTGGTGAACTGTCCTCGGCTGGGCCAGGCGACGGGCTTCGTTCATCTGGCCCTGGCTCTGGTTGAGCTTCTCGATCGGGTGATCTTTGGGGGACTGATGATATTGGTAAGGATGAAAGACGACGTCGCTCGCCGGTCCGCGAAGCAAACCCTGTTCCAGGTCGAGGAGAAGCTGAGCCTCCGGTCATATCTCTCAGGACTGTAGTATTCGTCGACGGATTCCGCGACACAACCGGTCGTATTGATGCATTGAGAGGAGTTCCAGTACCACTTCCTGCCTCGGCGCGCGGCATGGGTGAGTCTTTTCGGATGGATAAGGCTGAATGTGTTCGTTGATGACCGGGTCCGGCGGAGTCGGCGCCTGGAATGGGCGATTGCACTGAGCCACGAACGGCGGCGGTAGCTTTTCGAACTTGAGCGCGGACCTGGGAAGCATGTCGTTCGGTAAGATATGCTACTTGTTGAAGGAGGAAATCGACGGGAACTTCGAAGCGATCGGCGCTGCACCTCAGATGAGTATTGGCTGTATGATAATTGTGATAAGATCGACACCTACACTTCGTCCCCTTGTCTAAGTCAGCACCAATGAGTATACACGAATGTGGTTAATACTTACAGTCTATCTGCTTCTTTGCAGCTCCGGAGAGGATCTTCCATAATGCTTCATCTTTGACGGAGTCCCAGTTTACCTGTCATGCTTCTGGTTAGCTCTGCCATGATTGCTCCGATGCGCGCAAGGGCATGGGCATGAGCATGATGGCTTATGATTGACTGGCTGGATCAAGAGCTTCGTACCGGTGGCGGATCGACAAAGTCGCCACGGGGCATAGGGACCCGGACGAAAATAGTATATGTTGGCTCGGCCATGATGCCGCGCTGGCTATTCAAGAGGATGAGTAGATGAAGAAGGTTGAAAGAAGTAGGCAACAAGCCGAAGCTCTAAGTTCATTGAGAGCTGCTGCAGGGATTCCGCGATCGGCTTATCGATAAGTTAGCTGCCGTTTTAGCGTGGTTCAGTGGAGAGTGTGAAACAGCCGAGTAAGGTCCCTAGATTTGAATCACGAATCCACTTGAAACTCAAGTTTGGGTGTTCAAGGTCAGTTATACACTGTAGTCAAAGCAGTATTCCACATGACTTGACGTTTTCGTGCAACAATTTTCTTGATGGACATTCTGCTCGTGTGGCTGAATTATTCGTTTTTAATTCATATTCATGGTATTTTATCCTTAACTCCTTACCACGTTCATCCGATCGACTAGTAACACCAGCTCAGATCTTCTTCTTCATTCGTCGTACTCATATCGTTGTCACACTCTGCTTCTGTCGATAAACAATCTACTATCGCTTAACCAATTGCGCTTCTGAGTGCAATAGATTATGTATTCTTTCATGTGTCTTTCTAATTATGATCCTCTTAGCATCATAACATCATCATCTTCATTCTCCAGATGTGTACCTGCGTTTGGGGGGACACAAGCAGCACCGAGCCGAAAAGGCTCTTGTATGCGTCGAAACACTAGAAGCACCAGTAGACTTGCCGTCAGGCTTTATAACCTTTTATTTATCCTTGTCCCAATGGCTGATGGGATCTAGACTTCGTTGGCAAGAAAGATAAGAGCGGAATTCCAGTCTGCTTTAGGGTAGCTCGAGCGCCAAGCTCAATCTGGCTAACATCTGACGATGACTGGACGGCCACCGAGATACCTACCTGAGAGGCATCTATCTGAAAACAGAGATAAGGAAATGTAGACTCCTGGTTTTACAGCAAACCTGTTGAATGACTAGAGCTCATATGAGTCTTCAATATCCGTACCCTTATCCGTACTTCGATGTGAAAGGTCTCAGTTCGCGTTCCATGACTAAAGTACCGTATTTAGCTTGCCAACGTTACACTGATTGTTACCCTGTAACTGCATATGGATACACTAATAGACGACGGCAGTCTGATTACACCCAAACGGCACCTGATTTTCAGGTCGAAACACCCTACACGACTCAGAGAAGATGGCATTATCGATGCTTGACTCATGAAAGCCAACATCAAGAGCATGTCGTCAGGACCAGCCCCCTCGACCTTACCCAAGGCGGAAAGGGCGCTAAACGTTTGGTATTGGATGCCCCGCGACTGCTGCTGGGCATGGAAGACACGACCCCGCCGAGCCGAACTGCCTCTGCCTCTCAGCAGGTACTTGGCTTCTATGGGAATCCATCCATCCAAAAGTCGGAAAGCTTCCCCCATTCAATCTAATCTTTCGCTAGCGGGTGCTTAACCACGTCTATGAAGCCCTCTTTCCGGAAGACTTACTCACATGCCTTTCTTTCGCTTACATCTTTCATCTCACCATCGCTACAGTATCGAGCTATAAGGTAGCTTCGACAAGACCTCAAGCTACAGCTCTTACATCATCATATTCATACGTTATCGCTATCGTGGAGGTAAAATAACCACACAGCCCTTGGCTACCTATAAACAGCTCCAACCCTCCCCACCAAAGGCGTGCTTGCTTCCGAGTTACTTTTCCCGCAGCTTGACGACAGCAGCAGCAACAGCATCGTAATCAGCTAGCTATACGCCTCTCAAACCAGGTAAGGCAGCAGCAACATGGTAGCTTCAGAACTCACCGCGTCTGCTAGAGCTATGCGCTCCACGCCCGTCAGTGGTGATGAGTCAAGCTCGAGCTTACCAAAGCCCCTCGCGCCTTTGCGAAACCGCGCGGCTGCTAGCCAGAGCCCATACATTCGGGGCCAGGTTGAAAGCTTGGTTTCATGGCAGCTCTTAGACGACGAGGCAGTCGAGCGTTCGCGCAAGGAGAACAAGCTTATCTTCCTGCATATCGGCTACAAGGCATGCCACTGTAAGTTGCGTCATGATTGGTTTCGATGCGAATTATATCTTGCGCTGTCTTGCTAATGGCTACAAGTTTGCCGACTCATGGCGATTGAGACCTTCTCTAACCCCGAGTCTGCCTCTGTGTTGAATGAATCTTTCATCCCAGTTATCGTCGATCGAGAGGAGCGCCCCGACTTAGACGCCATCTACATGAATTATGTCCAAGCTGTCAGCAACGTTGGGGGATGGCCCTTGAATGTGTTCCTTACACCCAATTTGGAGCCAGTTTTTGGTGGTACCTACTGGTTTGGGCCCGCGGGACGAAGGCATCTCAGTGACGACAGCACCGAAGAAGTACTCGACTCTCTGACCATCTTTAAGAAAGTTCGTGATATTTGGATCGACCAGGAAGCCCGATGCCGAAAGGAGGCAACCGAGGTTGTTGGCCAGCTCAAGGAATTTGCGGCTGAGGGTACCTTGGGAACAAGGAGTATTTCGGCACCCTCAGCTTTAGGTCCGGCTGGATGGGGAGCACCGGCTCCGAGCCATGCAAGTACTGCTAAGGAGAAGAGCACTGCCGTTTCAGAGGAACTGGATTTGGATCAGCTGGAAGAGGCTTATACTCATATCGCCGGCACTTTTGATCCTGTTTTTGGTGGATTTGGCTTGGCACCGAAGTTCCTGACGCCACCCAAGCTGGCATTTTTGCTGGGGCTCCTGAAGTCACCAGGCGCTGTTCAGGATGTTGTTGGAGAGGCCGAGTGCAAACATGCTACCGAAATTGCTTTGGATACAATGCGTCACATTCGTGATGGGGCGCTGCATGACCATATCGGAGGCACTGGGTTTTCGCGCTGCTCCGTTACAGCGGACTGGAGCATTCCTAACTTCGAGAAGCTTGTGACTGACAATGCGCAATTGCTCTCTCTATACATTGACGCGTGGAAGGCCAGCGGTGGAGGCGAAGAAGATGAGTTTCTGGACGTTGTTCTTGAGCTTGCTGAGTATCTTACTTCGTCTCCGATTGTTCTGCCCGAGGGTGGTTTCGCTTCAAGTGAAGCCGCCGACTCCTATTACAGGCAAGGTGACAAGGAGAAGCGCGAGGGCACCTATTATGTCTGGACGCGACGAGAGTTTGATTCAGTTCTCGATGAGATTGACAGCCACATGAGTCCTATTCTAGCGGCCTATTGGAATGTTAATCAAGATGGAAATGTCGAGGAGGAAAATGACCCCAACGACGACTTTATTGACCAGAACATTCTCAGGGTCAAGAGCACCATCGAGCAATTAAGCACTCAATTCAGCACGCCGGTGGCAAAGATCAAAGAGTATATTGGACAAGGAAGACGAGCTTTAAGAAAGAGAAGGGAACTAGAACGCGTGCGCCCTGACCTCGATGACAAAATTGTTGTAGGCTGGAATGGCCTTGTGATATCAGCTCTTTCCAAGGCAGCATCGGCGCTGAAGACACTGAGGCCAGAACAAAGCTCCAAGTGTAGGGCTATCGCTGAGCAGGCAGCTGCATGCATTAGAGAAAGGCTTTGGGATGGCAATGAGAGAATTCTATACAGGATATGGTCTGGAGGTCGTGGAAACACTGGCTTTGCAGATGATTATGCCTATCTGATTCAAGGTCTCCTGGATCTTCTCGAACTAACCGGAAATCAAGAATATCTGGAATTTGCTGATATTTTGCAACGTGAGTCGTCGCAATTCCCCTCTCCATAAACACACTCCGCTGACCATGCCATCACAGAAACCCAAACCTCGTTGTTCTATGACGCCGATGGTGCCTTTTTCAGTACTCAAACCAATAGCCCTTATACAATCCTCCGCCTCAAGGATGGTATGGACACGTCATTACCATCGACCAACGCTGTCAGCGTAGCTAATCTATTCCGCCTTGCGAATCTGCATTCGAATGACGATTTGGCAGCCAAAGCTCGTCAGACGATAAATGCGTTTGAAGTCGAAGTGGTGCAACATCCTTGGCTCTTCCCTGGTTTACTCCAAGGTGTTGTGACAGCGAGATTGGGTGGAGAGACGTCGAAATGAAATGCTGAATACAAACAGCCCAGGATGGCGGCTCATAAAAGAATCTAAATACCTAGGAAATACAGGGCACGAGTTGTTGGAGTCGGCACAGTCATCCCAAGGCGTTCAATGGACAGGCGATATGAGGAAAAGAGGAGTTCTGAACAGCGCACAGCATTTTAGGAACTAGCCGATGAGTGAAATTGAATACAATTATAAACATAGACAGTAAGGTCTATGCTACCCTCCGTAAATGCGCGTAAGATATTTTCAAATTTATCATTTCAGGGGTATCTAATCTACATTGGCCACCGGCCCCCTCTCCAAATATTGGTCCATGACGCTCGCTCACTGAGCACAAAGGGTCGACAAATACAATATCTTGAAAAGAAAAGGGGATCGTCCATAATTCTTTGGGTGGGGCATCTGCTACTCCTTTCTCAAGATCTAGATGTATCTCCAGTGCCCTTGCGGTTCATCAAACCTGTAAAGAAGCTTTGCAGTTGCTCGTTATCAAAGTCCTTGGCCATGTTCGCAGCAGGTGTATCAGCCTCCTCCTCTTCGTTGCTTGGGGAAGAACTAAATGCATTACGATCCTGTCCATGTCAGCAACTTATTCGGAGTAGCGAAGTATTTATGTCTTACCTTGAGACGCTGCAACATATCATCAGCATCAACTTGGATACCACCCATGTTGAATTGTACAGGTCCAATGTGCTCGCTGATAGTCGTCTCATCGCCAGTGTAGTCGATGTGACGAGTGCTGCGAACAATGGCATTGTCGCTGCCCTTCTCTGGCAACTTTGCCTTGAATACCTCGAGAATCTTGAGCTGCTTCTCAAGGAATTCTTGGGTGTCGTCACTCTCCACCGTGATCCACCTCTCGCCGTGCATGGCATTCTCAACAACTGCGAGACCACCACTGTTAGGATCGCGGCACCATCCCTCGTATCGCGCAATCGCACTGTTTAGTTTCCTGATTTCTGCTTCTTTGTCGCTTATCTTGTCTGCATCATCAAAGGGCATAGAGTAGAGGTCAATGCCTAGATCTTGAGACCATGTGTTCGAAACAGGCTCCGGGTCAAAAGAACCGCCAAGAACCCGAATCTTGCTCCACGAATCCCAGTTCGTTGGAACGACAATCTTGTCGCGATCGATAACATTGTTCTTTAGTGGGTGACGCTTAAGAAGAGAGGTAATTCCAAGGGTTGAGTGAATGAGAGAGGGTAACTGAGAAGGTGCATTTTGTGAAGTGTAAATGAGAGAGGCACCATCTGGAGGTTGTTAGCATTAGACCAGAGGCTGGAAGCAGGCTAACGTACGTCTCAGCAAAATTGTTCGCAGATATTGTAATACTGTATCAAAGTCTGGCTCTTTCCAACCCTGGCTCTTTTCAAGAAACTCCATTTTTTGGGCCTGTATATGTTAGTATAGTTATCGTAGACCACAAGAGACATTCCTTACATTCTGGCACACTACGCAAAGTGGCAGACCCAGAGGCTCCTCCCATTCTCCTGGCCCCAGAGGCAGTGCACTATCTCCATCGCCGCCGGTAGCCGTAGCTGAAGGTGTTCCATCCAAGTTAGTTGTTGCGCCTCCTCGACCCCTTTCTTTCCAAGTTGACATGACTTCTTCCATGATGGCATGTTGTTCTGTGTCGACCTTTTTGAGAACTTCTTGTATAACCTGAACCCATGTCCATATTTGTCGTAGCCATAGATGCGGCTGTGACCAGTCGAGAAGAATGATAAGAGCAGTTTTGGGGATCGTTTCAGGAGTAAGGAGGGGCGCAACGAGAGATGCGAATTCGGCTGAAGGTTGGGAGAGGAAGTAGAGCGAAACTCGTGCAAGAGTATCTAAAGTTATTAGTACATCGTTCTAAGGCTGACCTGGGCGTTGATGCACGAACCGTCTTGGTCGGTGTCGAGAACGTCGTAGTATGTATAGCCTAGCGCAAAGTTGTTCGCAATCGGCGGTATCTTAAGCCGGTCCGCATTACGTTTTGGCTCGGAGCTGGAGAGCGATTCGAGGAACTCTCTTTGGTTCTCGGGAGTGCCACCTGAGTTTCAGAGGCTCATGATCAGCTACCTAGCTCTTAAACAGAGCTGTCTAGTTACGACATACCTAGCACAATGAGGTTCTTTTCCGGTAGTCGTTTGCCACTGGCGACAGACTCTAGCATAGACGTCCAAAGATCCTTCTTTTGTTCGCCATCGCGGCCTTCGGAGTCTCCTGAGCCCGTTGTATAGATCGATACTCTGTTGGTGTTGGCCGCCATGATCCCGGTTGTTGGCTCACCGAGCTCGCTGGTCAACAAACTGTCGTATAAGATCGCAGTGCGTTAGGTCATGAGTGTATCTCCTATGGCGAAAGAGGGCAGAGGCTGTCGGCAAGTCTGCCTCTGATCGACGTCTAAGTAGAGGTACAGTACGCGTTTTGGTGTTGATTCGATAATGCTAAAGGAGATTTAAGATTGCCGTAGGGGCATCTTCGCTCTGCGTATAACAACGACAGCAGGGAAGATGATGCAAGCTCTCGGCTCGATCGTGAGTATCCCAATCGTCGATAATCGGTTCGGAAAAGTCGCTTCAAATTCCTGGGCAGTTCGTGGTACGTAGATATCGTCGACCGCTGTCTTTCATCAAAGATGAACGTGGCCAGGGTCACCACGTACCAATTCCAATCGGTAGACAGACTATGGATTGGCACTTGGATAACACCCCGTCATTTTAGCGTTCGGTCCGGAAATTGTCCCGCCAAAAAGAGCTACGCGCTGCAGCTCTTGCAGCTTTAGCGCACGGACTCCCTAAAGCTTCAGTGGACGAACTTTACGTCTCATATTCTGATAATAAATGCGACTTCATTACTCTTTGCCATATATATTCTGCGACATTCACAAGGCTGCGCAAGAAGCAGCGCAAGACACACCATGAATAAAATACGCGCAATCCAGGCGCTGAATAAGAAAGAGATAGAAAATGGAATGTGAGTACTTGACTTCCTCTCCAGCATTTCCAGAATCCCTGCTAACAGATGTGCTCAGTACTCCAGAAGCTTCCTGGCATACAGACTATCGAGACACTGCCTACGTCTACTTTGGCGGTCTTCCTTACGAATTATCCGAAGGCGATGTAATAGCTATTTTCTCACAATTTGGGGAGCCCGTATTCTTAAAGCTGGCTCGCGACAAAGAGACTGGCAAGTCGAAGGGCTTTGGTTGGCTCAAGTATGAGGACCAGAGAAGTACCGACTTAGCGGTTGACAACCTTGGCGGAGCGGATATTGGTGGTCGCCTGATCAGTGTCGACCATGCGCGATACAAAGCGCGGGATGATGAAGACCCCGAAGAGTTCAAGGTCGGCTGGGAGGACATGCTCAGGCGAGAGGGACAAGCGTTATCAGAAGATGAGAGTAGCGAGGAGGAAGTGAAGCGGCCGATGCTACCAGAAGAGCGAGAACTTGCGCTTCTGATGCAGGACCATGATGACGACGACCCCATGAAGGGCTTCTTGATCGAAGAGAAGAAGAAGGAAGTTGAAGAGGCGCGGCGCAAAGCAGAAAAGAAGGATCGAAAACACAAACACAGACATCATCGGTCACATAGATCGAGGAGGGATGGAAGCGAAGAAGCCCGCCACCGTAGATCAAGACGAGACGAGACTCCCGAAGGCAAAGAGGACCGACATCGTGATAAGGATTCCCGACAACACAGAGATGACGACCAAGACCGAGAAAGGAGACGCGATAGGGACAGAGATAGGCGAAGGGAGAGAAAAGACGACGATGAAGACCGACATCGCGACCGAGATCGGAGGAGAGACCGCGATAGAGAGCACAGAAGGCATAGGGACGACGCCCATGAGGAGTCACGACACAAACGACGCAGGGAAGAAGACCAGGAGGAAAAAACCTCAAGGAGAAGGAGTAGAAGTCGATCGCCACGACGGCGCGACGATTAAAGCACATCATACTGTAAAACAATATTTCACTTGGTCCAAAGTAGCTCTACTTATCTTGAACCCCTCAAACGCCCATCCCAAGTTTGCCCAGCATTAAGAGTCGTATACCTTGTGATCATTAGCTTGCCTTGTAGCGTTGCCTAACTTGGCTCATGTGTTGCCCAAATAACGCTTCCAGCCTTCCCTTACGCAGTGTCGCTTTCCATCCTCACCATCAACAATAATGAACTTCTCCCATCGCGCATCATGCCCAGCACCTATAACAACAAGACTATCATCTCCGATCCAGCCAATGACGCCCTTTGGTGGCCGTGATGTTCCTAAAACAGTGCTCTCCGAGAAAGAAATGCCCCCTATAGCAGCTTCATCACCAGCCTCAAAAGGTGCTGAGCTGAAAGAGTAGACATCAGAAAAGACTCGAGGCATCAGTGGAATCTTGCTAAGGATACCCCACTTCCCAGTCCCGTCACCTGGGTCTGATCCAGAAGCGCCAAGCTGTTGACTTCGACTCATTCCTGGCTTCCGTGGATGCGGTACGTCGAAGATGTGAAGGGTGGACTTGTCAGAGGTACAGGCAAGCATCGTGCCACAAGGTGAGAAGGCAAGAGAAAAGATAGTCGCAGGGTCAATACCACGCCTAAGTTCAGCAAGCCTTGCACAGTTGCTTGTAGCGTAAACACGGATTAGTGTACCAGTTTCGCTGGCACTGGCTAGAAGTTCGCCATCTGGGCTTAATGCGATGGCCTTGAGGGCTGAAGAGTGGGCCGGGATGATGCTGACATTCCCGGTCGCCAACTCGATGAGTTGTATCTGTCCAGCAGTTCGGCCAGGGAAGGCAAGCTTCTTCTCAGAAAGACAGCAGAGACCGAGGAGATTGTCTGCAGTTTCGTAGACATGCAGTAAATCCGGAGGTTTGGCGAACGAGTAGACGCGCACGCTATTTTGTAGGACAACAGCGATGCGCTCCCTACCCAGTTGGACGCCACGAATTGCCGTCAATGCTGTGATTTCCAAGGCAACTTTGCCCTTCATATCGTCCCATATTATAGCCTATTCCCGGTAAGCGAAGAGCTCGACAGCTGACCATGATAGCTTACCTTGTTCATGGCAAACTTGGGTGACCTTCCGCCACCAACAAGAGCAAGGTAGTTGGTTGTTCCCATCATTTGCACGAGGCCGATGCCAGCGTTGAAATCTATGAGGCTGTAAGCATGTGCGTGTATAAACTTTATATGATGGGCATACCTCTCGAAGCCTTGAGAAGACATGATTTTGTGTGGAAGACTGAGCCGAGTGTTAGTGAAGGGAAGCACATAGTAGTGTAGAAGTTGACTTACTGCAGATACCTGAGCCTAGGCCTACAGAAAAGCAGCTTGCATCGTTATTGAAAGATACTGAAAGTACAGCCTCAGTGCTCGAAGCCTCGATCGGTGGCCGTACGTTCATCGTGAATGAGTTGATATGTACAAGTTTAGTCTAGGCCTACAATACGGCTCTAGTGTTTCCGTTGCGAGAGCTGAGAGGGGTAAGTCAAAGCTGAGGTGAACGTGATAGTTGATGATGATGTCGAGAAACAAGTTTCGAGCAATAATGATTGGTTGATGAAGTTTACCAGGGAATGTTACCATGAAACGAATAACATCTCGAAGGCTCCGAAACCTTATGTGCTTATTATGTAGGTTTATTTGATGTCGCTTATAGATCCACCACTGATGAGTGAGCCTGCCTGTACTTGCGTGACGGAGGCTTGATTTAGACTGCGGAGAGGCTTTATGAGAAATAAGTTTGTGTTATAAAGCTATGAATGAACAGGAAATTCCACAATAACAACGGTAATAACGAGTCTTGTATCCAAAAACGGGAGCACAGACAAAAGGGAGCGTTCGATGTTCAACTCTTGTTTGTCTACTATGTCTCATCCACTGGACAACTCGAACCGCGTCACGGTACCTAACAGCCACAGTCCTGACATTCAGCCACTGATACTAACAATGGATTGTGGCGCAACTTAAGAACAGATTCTTCGAAGACTAGGCTTTAAGTTAAGGGAGGAAAATAGAGCATATAATCTGATCCAAGAAACCTCACAAGTATATCATAGAAAATGTAAAGCCTATCTGAATTATTCAGGATGAGTCCCTACCTGAGTTTTCTACTATTGCCGAGAGATTCGAACAGATAGAAGAATGATATCACGTGATGAAACAAAAGAACGAGCTCTGATTGAAGCAAGCGCCACAGCAATGGAAGGCTCGTTGAGGGTCCGCTAGTGGTCCCTTGGGCGGGAAGGCGGTCTGGCTTTACAGGGTGCTGAGGTGCAATGGAAGTGTGGATTTCGTAGCGGTAGGGGTGCACCTGCTTTGCTCCAGCTGGCATTTGTTAGCACTGGCACTCTAGCTTAGGCACTTCCCCTGAATCTTAGAGGAGGAACGATTGGCCAGGTGTGAAATTGCCCATACCCCTTGAGCAACCCGACCCAAGTCCAACACGACCCGTATCCTTCTCTCCTCCTAGCCTCCTTTAACATTTTCCCCTTGGTTCAGTTCAGGTTCCTCAAGTTTCCACTTCAACCACCGCAAGCAAAACCATACTCGATTTGAGTCCTTGCTCGACGTTTGGTGCATTCGACCTATTCCTTCCGTATCTCCTCAGCTTCGCGAATCCAATCTTCAAGATGTCGTCCATGGGCGTATGTGCTATCTCCCCTCCGGTCCTGTCCTATCGTGTGGATGCCACCGCCGTTGAAGCTACCGTTTCCACGCATGATTCCATGGACCAAAACTTTCACGCGCCTGCCATTTAGACCTCAGCTCGCTAACCCCTACTCCCCAATAGAAGATGATCCGTCGAAAGAAGAATGTCAAGAAGGGTATTCAGTTCTGCCTGATGGTCTGCGGTGCTTCAGGCACTGGTACGTGGCCCCTTGCGAGAACCGCTGCTACGACAGCTGCAATGGCCTCGCTGCGATTGAAATAATAAACCAAGCTTACACTCGACAGGCCGAACCACCTTTGTCAACACACTCTGCGGAAAGAGCGTTCTCGATCATAAGGAGTCCGATGATGCTGGTAGCGCCCACGTTGAGGATGGTGTCAAGATCAAGCCCATCACTGTCGGTACGTACATTCAATTATGGTTGCAAGCATACACGATATTAATTGGGCCATAGAGCTCGAGCTTGACGAGGAGGGTACTCGCATCTCCCTGACAATTGTCGATACCCCCGGCTTCGGTGACCAGATTGACAACGAGGCTAGGTAAGCTAGTATCGCGGTCCATGTTTTTACCCCTCTACTAACCCAATACCAGCTTCTCCGAGATCGTTGGCTACCTCGAGAGACAATATGATGATATTCTTGCCGAGGAGTCTCGTATCAAGCGTAACCCCCGCTTCAGAGACAACCGAGTCCATGCTATGCTTTACTTTATCACTCCCACTGGTCATGGGTATGTTTTATAAGCTCCAAATCCTTGGAACGCGACTGACATTTGCAGCCTCCGAGAACTCGACATCGAGCTCATGAAGCGCCTCGCTCCCCGTGTCAACGTTATCCCTGTCATTGGCCGCGCCGATTCGCTCACCCCCGCCGAGCTCGCCGAGTCCAAGAAGCTGGTTATGGAGGACATCGAGCATTACCG
The DNA here is from genome assembly GCF_013396195.1 of Fusarium tjaetaba. Classification (NCBI taxonomy): domain Eukaryota; kingdom Fungi; phylum Ascomycota; class Sordariomycetes; order Hypocreales; family Nectriaceae; genus Fusarium; species Fusarium tjaetaba. The sequence goes on along the minus strand of NW_023501405.1, from coordinate 79,097 downwards.
CATTCCCGTCTACAACTTCCCCTACGACATTGAGGAGGACGATGAGGATACCGTTGAGGAGAACGCTGAGCTCCGTGGCCTTATGCCTTTCGCCATCGTTGGATCTGAGGAGGTTGTTGAGATTGGTGGCCGCAAGGTTCGCGCTCGTCACTACCCCTGGGGTGTTGTCGAGGTTGATAACCCTCGTCACTCCGACTTCCTTGCCATTCGATCTGCCCTGCTTCACAGCCACTTGGCTGATTTGAAGGAAATCACCCACGACTTCTTGTACGAGAACTACCGTACCGAGAAGCTGTCTAAGAGCGTCGAGGGTGCTTCTGGAAAGTGAGTTTTGACCGAAATCTCGGATATTGACCACAGCTGACTGACCTGTTTTTAGTGCTGATAGCTCAATGAACCCCGAGGATCTTGCCTCCCAGTCAGTGCGCCTCAAGGAAGAGCAGCTCCGACGAGAGGAGGAGAAGCTCCGCGAGATCGAACTCAAGGTGCAGCGCGAGATCAACGAAAAGCGACAAGAGCTGTTGGCCCGCGAGTCCCAGCTCCGAGAGATCGAGGCCCGCATGCAACGAGAGGCTGCTTCTCAGCAGGCTACTGGCACACCCGAGCCCAATGGCGAGGAGCCACTTAACTAGACCTATCACTTCACATTTTAGGTCTTTTGCGGCGTTTCAAAAATGCGACGTTGGACTATTGTCTATTGCTGGCGTTGGTTTTTCCTCTCCCACGACTGAAGAGAAAGATGAGAATATTCCCCCTGCTGCTGAACAATTGAGTTGTCGTTTTCTTTTTTCTTCGCCGCCCTCCTTCACTCATCAAACTTCTGCTATTCTTAAAACGATTCTGGGCATGCCATCTGGAAACGGTTTCCCTGGAAAACTGATGGTGGGCGGCTACCCATTGTTTAGAAGCATTCTCAAGGGAGGGTCATTATGTATCTCGCTGTTGTAGGGACGCAGCGTGCGGGGAGTGTCTTAAAGGGATGAAGACGCCCTTGCGCTACGATACGATGCATGCAGACGACTGGCGGATAGGACATATTGCCGTGTCCTGGTGCCATCTTGTGGTCATATTAGACTTGTATTGGGCGTACATCGTTGTCCATTCTTGGGCGACACAACCTTGATTGTTTCTTTTTTCTAGTGGCCTTCTAATGCTGATATCAAATAAATTCAATATTTTTTGTAATACGATTGATGATCATTGAAACACTTGCTAAATCTTGTTACTTGGAAATACGCATAATGTCAAGGTTTGTGATGATGACTATCAATTATCCTGTCCTGAATATAAGCTGCTTAGACAGCCCGATCAACGTGCAATAAGGGTAACCAAACTTTCTCCAGAAACGCCAAAAATCCATAGTTCGACTGGGGAAACCCTCCGTAACACAACAATTAAGATAGCTCTTGAATCAGACACAACTCGCATGACACAATCTTGGTAGCACAGTGATGGAAGTTAAGAACCGAGTCATCGGTTCACAGGTCTCGTGTCTACGCCTCGTTAAACTTTTACAGGTCGGTATCGCTTAGTTATTAGACTGGCTGTTGAGAATGCGCAGAATAGCAAGGAAGAGGTTGATGATGTCAAGGTAGAGGCTGATGGCAGCAGCAATCTCCTCCTCGACATGGTGGTGGCGAAGGACAAGCTGGGTGTCGACGAGGATGTAGCCACTGAAAATGAGAGCAGCAAAGCCACCGTAGATGAGCTCGCCGGTAGAGCTGTAAGGGAAGAACATGGCCATGAAGCTGAAGATAACGAGACCCCACAGGGCACCGAAGAGGTAAGGCATCCATGATGTGAAGTCGTACTTTGTTTGGCAAGCGAAGAGAGTGAGGAAAACAAAGATTCCGGCAGTAAGTACGACAGCGTTAAGAACGATGGATGTCTTGTAGAACGATACGATGACAGAGATGGTGTAGGCTTCGGCGAGAGTGAAGAGCGAGAGGAAAAGAAGGTTAGTCGGGTAAGACTTGCGCTTCCAGTAGGTCAAGCCCATGAAGATCATGGCACCAAAGAGCTGTGAATGCGTTAGTCATTTCATGTTCATGATCCCGCTGCTCAGTGAGAACTTACCGAAGCCCAAACGACACCGGGGTGGCTCTGGATCCAGTCCTTGTAGCCGGTGCTAAAGAATGTGAGGCTGCTCACTCCAGCAGTTGCGAGGAGCTGGACAGTGAGGATGGTGTAGACCTTGCGAACGAACTGGTTGCGGATATCAACAGTAGCCTCAGCCACAGAGCCGCCGAACTGGACATCATCATGTCAGCATTTCCTTATTCGCCTTGCATCGAGCACATCTATTCCTACCTTGAAATCATCGGGGAGGTTGTCCTCGCTATCGCGGGGCGCACCAAAGAGGCCTTGGGTCTCATCGCGAGCAGCCGAACCCTCAGCGTAGGCGGGGGGCGCGTGGGTATAGTCGTCGGGATCGCTCTGAGGAGCTGGCTGGTACTTGGTGTTGGAAGCCATCTCGGCGTACGTAGCGAGAAGTCCTTCGATTGTTTGCAGTTTGGCTTGAGTTGCTTGAAAGAGAGGAAAGGTCGTACGAGGGACGTGTCTTAACTTGGTAGGGTTGGTTTTCGAGGTTAAAATGGTTAAAGTGATGGAAAGTTCGGGTCACTTCATCGATGATGCGAGGCCCATAGGGAAGCGCTCGGGGAGGTCATGTGGGGGACAGAATGGGGAAAGTGTGGCGTTTTAGGCAGCTCGGGAACGGGTGGCGGTGCAAACTATGGCGTCAGCAATCCACTTTAGCTACAGCTCCACGTGAGTGATATCAACAGACCTTGATCTACAAGTAAGTGACAAAAAGACTTAGGTAACTTAGCATAAATTTAGGATGGCTCTCACTAAGTTTAGGATACCTTTTGCTGAGTTTATTTTAACCACCTATATTACGGTCTGATGTTTTCCATGAGGCCAACTTCGCTCTATGAGCTTTTCACACTGAAAATTTATTGTGATATAGAACTTGCACTGATTTCTGTCATTTGCTCCAAAACATTCAATTTCAGGAATATTGGCTATAGCAAATTACATCTCAGACTTTGCTCAATATGCCCAGATCGGACACTGTCCGCATTCATAGCCTTTCCGATATCACTCCTAGTCCTTTGTAAATGTTACCCATTCCAAAAACTAATCTCCCCTAAGGCAAGACTCAGTGGCCTCACTTGGAGGCTGGGGTTTTCTGCCGTGCAAGGGGAGCAGGCGATCCCATGCTCAAGTTGAATACCGGAGGATTTGATGCTGGCCTGGGAGCCGGAGATGGACTCGGGGGCGTCATCTGCGGATAAGTACCAAAAGGGTTTTGGAAGTGAGTACCCTGTGTCGACGGTGGCATCAAAGGGGTATAGGGTCCTGCAAGAGTTGCCATCGTAAATTGGTCTCCAGTCGGCGTCGAAGCTGGAACCGGCATGAGGCCTCCTCCGCTATTCAGTGCAGGTGAATGGTCCGGTCGTTGGGGATAAGAACCTCGCTGCTGTGCTTGTTGAATGGGCGACCGCGATTGGAAGTTCGGTCCTGGGACTGTACCTGGGTAAGCCAAACCAGAGGGGAGACTCTTTTGGTTATACATGTTCGCTCCAATAGACTTGTCTGAGGATCCAGTTTGACACTCAAAGCGGGCCGTTGTGTGGTTCTTGTTGGGCGTGAAACTACGCTGATAGTCTCTATTCAATGCTTTGAATTGCTGAGCAACCGGCATATGCCCATACAAGGCGTTTGACTGCCCATTGAAGAGTCTGGAAGCTTGAACTTGACTGGGTAGACTTAGTGCAGGGCTTGCTATCGAAGGCTGATTGTCCTTATTGACCGAAGGTTTCAGGCAAGAGGGAACCCCCCCTGGAAGAGTGGGCTTCAACAGAGAGATATCGTAAATAGGCTTCTCTTCTGTTGCGACCTGGATTTGCTGTGTTGGAACTTGGCCAACTTCCGTGGGTTGTGTCTGGTTGGAGCTCTCCTGAGAAGATGAAATTGCAGATGATGCTGAAGACGGAGTGGACATTCCAGTAGCGGCAACGACTCGTCGTCGTTTCGGATTATCAACCGACGTCGAAGGTGGATAAGGAGAATCGGCACCATTACAAATACTAATAGTTGTTTGTCCAGACGACAGAACGGCTCTCTTGTTCGAGTTTCCGGTCGGATACTCACCAGACGACTCAGGTTGATGAGGTCTGACTTCGAGCTCGCATGAGGGCTGTGGTGTTTCCGGGAGTTGGACTAGGCTCATTTCCTGGTCCAGTGACTGGAAGTCCAGCAATTGCGTCTTTCGAGAGCTGATGGATTCGACACTTGACTCCCTTTGAGGGCTCAGTCTTTGCACAGTGTCCACAAATTCACTGAACTCTGGCGGTGGTGTAGGTTCTGAGACCAGCATTTGGAATGATGCTGGCAACGCTTTCTCCGAAATCCAATCCATGAGTACCTGGGCAATTTCATTGCTGTTCGTCTCGAGAAACATGAGATGCCCGTTGCCCAGAATGTTCTTGTCCTCAAGCTTAATCAGGTCGCATTTGACACCAGCTTGCAGCATGAAAGTCACCGTAGCCCAGTCGTACATGCCATGCGAGCTGGCGTGTGCCGTGACAACCGCATTGGGCACTTTCTTGATGTTGATGAGCTTGCGAGGCTTTGGAGCCTGTACGAAACACTCGCTCTTTCCATCAGGAGAAGTCAGTGTGGTTATGTCGAGCGGGTTCTTCTCAGGATGGTCATATCCTCCATGTGGATGTGCTGGAGGATCGTAGGTAAGAGGGATATCCGTCAATCCGTAGATTCGTGTCCCTTCCTCATACTGAATGAAAGGTGTGTACTGGCGGTAAGGGTTTCGTTCTTTGGGACATGCCGTGCCAAAAGGAGGTCCTGGTGGCTCGAGAACAATTACACCAGCGACGAGATCAGGCTCAACGTCGGTGGCTAGCCAAGCCCCAGCTCCGCCTGAGCCTTCGCCTACGAGGATAGACTTTCCGACATGACGCAGGAGCGCTTGAAGGGCATTCTGAGCGAGAGATTGACGCTCCACCTTGTTGAGGTGAAGAGTCTCCAAGGAAGCGCAGTACTTGGCGAAAATGGGATCCCCGCGTATTCCAGTCTATGCCCCATCAGTACTTGTATGTCAAGACACAGATATCTACACTTACGCCAGGCCATTTGTCATGGAATTTCGCCTTTGCATATTGGAGGGGCACGCCGACTTCTCGAGGTACACCAGGCGCAGTTAGGCTTGATTCTACTCCTCTTGCCGGGATAGAACTGGAGCTGAGGCCTGCTTCGCGGTGGATGTAATGGGAGGTTGTCAAAAAGTTGGAGCGACCAGAAGGGGGCAAATCAACGATGAAGACCTGGAAGCCTTTGTTGAGGAAGAACGAGGCCCATCCAGGCTGACCATCTGGCTTGGTTGTCTAGACCTACGCGGAGTTAGAGTCAGTTAGTGTGACGAATTCTGATAATATTGCTCACCTGACCAGTGTGAAAGTCTCCATGGATGAGGATAATAGGGTATGGATGGTGTCTCTTGAGAGGTTCCAAACACTCGACGTACATCTGGCCAACGATGTTCTTTGCAGTCGCAAGCGTCGAGCCCATGCTCCAGTCGACATTTACGAAAAATGTTGTCCGATAGGATGCTGCTTCTTCATTCTGCGCTGTCGGCTTCTGTGCTTCTTGTTGAAGATTGGGTAAGTCGGCGCTTTGGAGATCGTCAGGCTGAGAACTGGATAGCTCTGGGCGGGTTGACGGATCCGCAGAGTTCTTCTCGCCCGACGAAGGAGAAGTGTGGTTCATAATGAGTCGTTGGCTCGAGAGTCTGTCCCATGAAAAGAAACGCCTTGATCCGGAATTTGAGCGCCCGGTGTCGCTGAAGCTGCTCCTGGAAGAACGCCCTGAAATGATGATTATCTAGTGAAAAGAAATGGTTGTTAGGAGGCTAGGAGGATTAGCCGATTGCCAGTGTCTGCGCGCCGACGCTTCTCAGCGAGGAGAGTCAGCAGTGGTGAATGAAGAAAGAGGGAGGAAAGGTTGTTTAACTTGGTTGAGCCTGAAAATAGAGGCAGACAGATGAGGCCCGAGCGAAGACGCCTTCGAAGGACTTTTCTTAAAAGTCTAATAATATGGCGCAAGTGGTTCTTCAAGATCATGTGAAGTCCAAGTTTCCTCTCGGTAGTCGAGATGGAAGATTTGGTGTTGGGATGAGAAGTGCAACGTGCGAAGGAGTTACTCGTGGGTGGATGATGAAAGATCGACCGACCCTCAGATTCTGACGATACATAACCAACAGGTATTTCTGGTGCCTTTATTTGACCCCGAAAAGCCCTAAAGGATCACAATGCATCTCCATGCATGCTTCCTCTGTAAGTTATTGCTTGGTCGGTGACAGTTGTCAACAGCCGTTGAATGATTGTTCCCCGCGAATGCTAATAGGCGATGCAATGCACGGCCAATCATTCCAATTGTCTTTATACCCTCGTAGAATTTCCGTTTTCTCCTTTGTCTATCACCAATCTTTGGCTAAAAGGGATTGGCGTGCAAAAGCTCCGAGTTCCATTATTCAAAGATTCCCGAGTTTGTGGGCACACCACATAATCGCGAAAGAATAGATTCCCAACTGAGAAAACATATCTCAATGTGACCTTTTGTATCAACTATTCCTTCATCATCAGCAAGGGTGGCCGTAGTCCTCCATAAACGTAAATAAACCATGATATTAGAGCAGCCAGCTCTAGCAACTCAACCAGATAGCACATCATATCCCACAACGGCCAGCTCCCGTTTCCCTTACATCATGAGTTGAAGCCCAAGTGTTCATGGCGACGCAGGCTCAGGAGCATCATCCTTCATATCCGGCACCCAGCCCTTGGGTCTCTCACTTCCTCTCACCACAAGTCCGTACCCCAGCCTCTCAACCTTTTTGACACTCTGCCTCATCACAGCCATCTTTCCTCTCCAATCCTTCGTCGGCACATCAGGCAGGATCTCAAACTCGCACCCAAGCTCTTGAATATCACTCATGATATTTCGTCCTCCATTACCGGCCAATTCACCATTCTGAGCTGTCGTGACAGTCGCAAAACGCATCATCTCACCAAATAGATCGAAGATGCCGAACATGTAGTCGTTTGGCGTGAGGGCCATATCGCTGGGCATAGCAGCTTGTGCTTGTGTGGGTGTGATGAGAGTTTGGTGGCGGAGGTAGTGTGCGAAAGAGAGCGCCTCGACGAATTCTTCGAGACAGCGGAGAGAAAAGGTGTAGCGATACCGATTGACATTTTGGACATCTGGTGCGATTCCATTAAGGAGTTTGGAGATTTCTTCGAGGCGTGTATCTATGTCTTGTTGGATGTGAGGAGGGAAGTCCTTGTTGAGGTGCTTGACTCTATGATGTGTTAGCAGACTTTCACCTTCATACTGAGATAGATGTCAAAGAGCTTACCTCTGAAGCGTAAAGATGCTGCAAACTAGTTAGCAAAACTTGCACTTATAAGCCCGGGTCTTCGAAACTCACATCTTCTTACTCTGGGCAGTGACATCTCGCGATGCCTTCACAATTCTCTCTCGTCGATCATGATGCTCATCAAGCTCATCACGAAACCCTTCAAACATATCATGGAACCTGCCCCTTGGCCCAGCCTGCTTCGGTGGCCCCGCATTCTTCACACGGGCATTGCCGTCGCGATCTCTCTTAACACCGCCCGACATTATGACCCGATTGTTATAGAAATGCAGCTTATAAAAAAAGATGGTAGTCGATGATGTTGGAGGTTGGTTCGAGGCGGGTCTTGATTTGTTAGTGCGTGTTTGCAGGGATGACGTGAAATTTGTTAGTGGAGAGTGACAGCAAGCTCTCCATTTTTGGAAAGCAGCTTGATTCGGGCTGCGTTACTCAACATCAGCAAACTGCCATTGAGTGAGTGGCACACAACAAAAAGGTTCTTTTTTGGGTGAATCGGAGTAAGGGGAAAAACTGAGATAACTTGAGACGTCACAATCTGTTATAAGCTATGGTCTTATAAGCTCTTTACCCTCTCTATTTTGTCTCATCTCACTCCACACTCACCGCCAACTGTCATCTTCACCTCATCTCAATCTTCATAATGCCTTCAATAACCCCCTTCCTACGCACAACGCCACTCTTCACCATATCTCTCTTCCTCCGCCTCGCTCTTCTCTTCTACGGCCTCTACCAAGATGCCAATTCAGCCCTAAAATACACTGACATTGACTATCTTGTCTTTACCGACGCTTCCCGCTTCGTCGCTGAAGGCTCATCACCATATGCCCGCGACACATATCGTTACACGCCTCTGCTCGCCTGGCTGCTTCTACCAACCGTCCGATTCTCCGCCTTTGGAAAGCTGGTCTTTGCTGCGGCTGACCTCTTGGCGGGATGGCTCATTCTGCGCGTGCTTAGACGGAGGGGTATGGATGAAGCTACGGCTGGAGGCTTTTCCGCGCTGTGGTTATGGAACCCTATGGTAGCGACCATCAGCACCCGTGGAAGCTCAGAAGGCCTCCTGGGTGTGTTGACTATGGGTTTATTATGGGCAGTGGAGAGGAGGAAACTCAGTCTTGCCGCGATCATTCTGGGAGTGTCGGTTCACTTCAAGATTTACCCCTTCATCTATGCACCAGCTATTGTATGGTGGATGGACGATGCTCATTTAGGAAACGAGACAAAGTCCGCTACTCGTCCTTCATCATACAAGGAAGCAGTCTCAAATTTTTTCACGCCGGAGCGCCTCAAGTTTGGACTTCTCAGCTTTATAACGTTCATGATTCTCAACCTCATCATGTTCTCCATGTAAGTCCTCATACACGAATATCAGAGACAGCATAACTGATCAGATCACAGTTACGAGACCCCGTTCCTTGTTCACACTTACTTTCACCATGTCACGAGGATCGACCACCGTCACAACTTCTCCCCTTACAATGTTCTGCTGTATCTCACCTCTGCCACTCCCTCTAATGCTGCACCTTCATTCCGTATCGAGTCGTTCGCCTTCCTCCCTCAACTTCTTCTATCTTGTGTTCTCATTCCTCTCGCTATCGCCAAGCGCGATCTTGCAACAGCCATGATGGCTCAGACATTTGCCTTTGTTACGTTTAACAAAGTCTGTACCTCCCAAGTCAGTCATCCTCATCCTTATTGCTCGTCCATCAACTAACATATTATCAGTACTTCCTTTGGTACATGATCTTTTTGCCACTTTATTTGCCCAACTCATCTTTCCTCCGTAACCCTAAGCTGGGCATCTCAGCTCTGTTGCTCTGGGTAGTCTCCCAAGCTGCCTGGTTGCAACAAGGTTACCAGCTCGAGTTTCTCGGCATCAGTACTTTCTTCCCAGGCCTTTGGCTGGCCTCGCTCGGCTTCTTCCTAGTCAACTGCTGGATTCTGGGTGTCATCATCAGTGACGGCGCTGCTCAGTCAACACGATCAACCATTAAGTTCCACGTTGAATAAGAGCCACAGTATTGTGCCCCTTTCAGAAATTGGAAAAACAAAAGCAAGGGTGTAGTAAGCATGGATATTTTATTGATGATGAAGATAGCATAAACATTCAGACAATCTTATTCATCGATTATAATACCAAATCGCCAGTATCGTAGAGGGTATATGGAAGCTCGCATCCCCTGAGATAAATTACCTCACCGTCTTCTCTTCCATTTCGTGACTTTTCAACAGATCCCAAGCAAATTCTTCTCAAAGCCAAGTAAAGCCATACCAGCGGTTCCCGTGTATACATGCGCCCTCATAACTCCCAATCTCCTGGGTATGTGGTTTCAATTAACAGTTTCCTTTCCATAGTTCCAAACCTTGAACGCCGTCTCAAAACAAAAAGAGTGATGTATCATATGTATAATCCAGCGGTGTCGATCTTCTGGCTGTCTTCTGCGGCTTGAGATCCATAGTTTTTCAAATTGGCATGCATTTCTCACTGAATCGTGATGCCTGTCGCAAGAGATCGATAATTCGATAACTTGAGTGATGCAATCTTCGTCCTTGGGGGGTCAGGCGTAATGACCATTCTTCCGTCCTTGTTGTACACAATGTTGCCAAAGGACTCACTCAGCTCTGGAAAATGAACATCAGGGCGAACGCGACCCATCTCGGTCAAAATCCTCTCGCTCCAGACGCCAGAGCATGCACCCTTGCGCATTATGAAAAATGGGTTGAGAGGGGGTAGTACGGAGTCTGGTATTTACGTTAATTAGAGATTCAAGGTTGAGCTGCGGATTAACTTACCAAGATCAACAAACCGAATCCTCAGATAAACCACTTCCTTGAGCTTTTCCAGTGATCGAATCGCAGATAGTACCAACTTTTCAAAAGCATCGATGAAGCCCATATCTTGAATGCCAGAGCCAGCCTCATGGAAGCTTGTGTTGTATCGACAGCAATTCTTGACTGTCAGGTCCAGAGTCTTGAGTCGGGAAGTTCGTGGGTCAGTTGACCGCATAGCCACATCAAAAAAGTGGTGACAAACACGGCCAGTGTAGGCGAAATGCTCTAATGAAGGTAACGCCTCGGCCATCCTTGCACAAATGTGCGTCTTCTGTACGACCTTCGAATAGAATGGTGGCATAACCCCCTCTCGACGATAGTCGCTCTCGAGGCAAAGACTCAAATTCGTGATGTGACGTGGGAGTTTTGGAAGAAACTCGGCCATAGTAATATAGCTCTTTGACTTCGGTTTACTATAGGAGCCCTGCCACTCGTAAAGACCTGGTAAAGCATTCAAGACTGTTGCAAAGTCCTGATCATCTCGCATAAGATTCCACTGGCCCCTCGTGACTAGTGTCTGCACCGATTCGAGGACAGGCAGCGGCTTGTAGATGGCCGGATCGATCCTCTGCTCGGGAAAGTGAAGAACTCTCGGTGCCTTGCGTCGCTCTCCTCCTTCCAGGGTCAAAACTCTGGCCTGGGGTAAAGTCTGTCCAACGAATTGAAACACTTGCTCAAGGGTACAGTTGTTGCCAGGTAAAGTGTATGTCGCGTTAGTCAGTCCTTCCATGGTGACTGTAGGCAGCGTCAGAGTATTCGATAGAGCGACAGGTCCGTAGGTTGGTTGGAAAACAGGGAACCAGATCTCAATGTGCTTGACATATGATTGCAGGTGCTCGTGCAGAGCAAGGTGAACCATAGCATCTTCCAGGCAGTCCACAGTAGCTTTTAGTTTGATATGACGATACAGCCGCTGTTGAACAAGAATTCGCCAAACATCGCTCACAAGCGCCAATTCCGTCAACTCCCTTCTTCTCGAATGTCTAAGTGCCGTCCCCCAACTCTTTGTAATACTCGATACGGCCATTGAACTTCGCGATGTAGCGGAAACTCGATACCCGAACAGGTGATCCAGTATCGCTTCATGTACCTCAATTGGCAGCTGGTTGAAGTCGGTTATAGGGCGAGGAAGGACCACCGGCTCGTTATCGGGGAAAGCGGTAGAGTCGGTGGGAGTATCGTGGTCGGCGCCATGCAGAGAACCGCTAGAGCAGCATGGCTTGGAGTGTCGGCGATCAGGGTGAGGGAATGGTGTACTGCTCGGTCTCGTCGGAGGAACGAAATCGGATGTTTTGGCTTGATCGTGAGAAGGGCTGGACGAGCCGGGAGAGACAGGATTGGAAGCGGTATTGAGAATGCCGTTCAGCATGGACGTAGCCATGATGGAGGCAAATTCTGTATCGGAATCGGCATCATCGTCTCGATCATCGCTCAGGTCGTTCCTTCGTGATGTATAACTATCTCGGATAGGTAAAAGGGCGGATGCAGGAATCGAGGTAGGACAAGGCGCACGCGGGCCAGTATGGCCATCATCGGCCGTATCCATAGGTTCACTGATAGAGTCTCCCATGTCGATATCGATATCGGTATCTGATTGCGATTCAAGTTTCTCCATAAGATGGCTCCAAGGCCGGCACGTGGTGCATCTCAATAAGGTCGGGCCGGGTTTGGATGATGGCACTCGGATACAAGATACAGCGGCGGTTGTTGGATGAAGAGGAGCAGATTATGGTTGAAAGTGAACGAGGAGAAGATAGTTTATCGACCACAAGGTTCAAGGGCTGGAGATTAAGCCCCCAACGATTCGGTTGGTTCACGGTGGACACAGACGGACGGGAGAGGGAACAAGAGGGATGAGAAACAGGTGATTGACCTCCAGGGAGGGGAATCGTAATAAAAAAAGGAAATATGATGGGTTGCGATACGACAGCCGATGAGATGGGAACCCCGAAACCAGGGTCAGTCAATCAATGAACTCCACGGTTACGGACGAAGGCGACGAGAGGTGATTTCGTAAGATTGAGATGTTGAATATGTAGGCAAAGAGAGTTAGGGGAGAAGCAGAAGAAGAGAAGATAGGTAGAGAAGAATCGGGGAATGGAAATGGAGATGGAAAATAGAATGACGGGACGGGGAAAGGATTGAAAGATGAGCCAGCCGTTGCGTTGAGTGGGAGTGGGAGTGAAATTGGAAATGAGAGGCGTTGATTAGCAGATGCTGCACTGCACTGCAAGCACCGCACTTTACTGAGGTGCATAAGGTACCTAAAAGGTAGGTAGCGAGAGACTTCCCCCTCACTCACTTCTGCCTTTGCTATCATCCAATCCACATTATTTATTGTTGTTATTATTCTACAGCTGAGTAACCCGCTGCTGGCAACTGAACTAAAGCTACTAAAATTGATTGTCATATTTGTCTTCATTGTCTCTCCCTTCCTTCAGTACCCGTCTCACTACTCAACCAACCAAGCCTAGGTAAGGTAGATTGCGTGGGTGGTGGCAGCGATATCCGGGTCTTGTTTTGTCTTGAGTGGCAGTGAAAGTCTTACATAGCCTTGCAAATGTGCATGCTGGCTCGTATTGCAACCCGCCCATTCTGATCTGGCCTTTCAAGATGAGGCATCGATACTACCGTCCCCGTCATGGCCACGTCGTCGCAACACATGACTCTGCTTGTTTGGTAAGTGCAGTTGCATCTTGTTCATGCTGGCACAGGAATTGTCCACGACGGATCGTTATCAAAGAACCTAGTGGAGGTCGCGTGCTTAGCGGCAACGGATCTCCACAGCAAGGAAGACAGGACAAGACATGTGGGAGTCTAGCTTTAACGGAATTGTGGTTGTAACTGCAGGTAACCTACCAGCAACGGTTCTCTAGCAACGATCCAAGACAAAGGGAAACCAGATTCATCTCTTGTTATCTTGTCCATATGGTAACAGGCGCTGAAATCATGGCTGGCTGCAACAGGTTCCAGCGCCAGTAGATAAACCTTAGCACCTCCACTCTCCTCTCTGCAGCCCAGGCGATCAACCATTTACATGGATCACATCCAACCCACCCAAGCCGATGAACGCCTCACTTTGACCAAATGTGTCACCCAAGTCCTCAGCCCAGCCTCGGCCTTGGGTTACTAACTAATAACGCGCCGACTGAATCAGCAACTTATCACGTCATTGGGCACAAGGCATCTCCAAACTCTATCCAACCTCGACCCAATGGTCAGATTCTTCTGTCCAGAATAGCCTCTCGCTCGAGCCAACGCATCATGATTTCCACAACAACCCCCTGCAAGACCCTGAAAGTTGTTCATCTGCTAGCGCCGCGCCAGGCGCGATCTCCTCGGCTTTGCTTATTTCCCGTTTCTCCTCTTGTTGATGCGTTATCGATTCGTTAGTCGCGACGCTATCAAGTATTCATTCCAAGAGCCAGCTTTTTGTTCGAGGGAGCCGTCAGATGAAGTGAGTATTTTGTCTGGAACACAATTGATTGTCTCCAGACGCCATTCAATCCAGTATTATGACGTGCCCAGGTCGCTACGGAGCAAAAAAAAAGCATGAGATCTTCAATTAGACAGTTAAAAAAAAGTCAATCAAAAGTCTCCTACGCTTATCATAAAACTGACCGAGTGTTTTTGTCAATTACAATCATGGTGTCATATTCAATGTAGCATCAAATTTTGATCATCCTGGCGTACCCTATATCACTGTGCGTAGTCATTCAACTTTGGCTATGTGTTCGTAACCATGAGGCAGTGCATTTTTAAGAAGGTAACTCTTTTCTCATATACTGACTTGTCGAAGAATATTGGCATATATGATCTTCCTCAACTGCCGATGATCTTCTTCTGCATGAAGATCCTTGTCATAAATGGCAACAGTTTGCAGAGGCTCCATAGCAAATGCCGAATCCTTATCTCACCTCTTAATTCACAGAAGGGCTCTTCTTCGATCGCATCATCGTAAGATATTTTGGATTTATGAGCAGACCTTTAATAGTGCATTTATTGAATCAACTCTCATTTCCTTGAAGGCTGTTCAATAAATGTTATCGACCTCCAATCCTACCAGCGACCGAAGGTCAATCGATTTACAATAAACAACGATCTGATTCCTACTGCCTTTTGGCTTACACGTCAAAAACAGGTATTCTTGAGTTTTGTCATTTTATAAATTAGATAATCCCGAGATATCATGCCTCTCTTGATCTGTCAAGGGACTTCTAGTTTCCAAGATACACAGCAACTAAAAGACCGCCAGAATATGGAAGCGTAGTTAACTTGAAGCCATTGGTAGTGTCCTCTAAATAAGTCATCAAATCCTTATAACCTGCCTTGGCTGCCTCAGTGTTATCAGCAACTACTGTAGCACCTGGCTTCATCTGCGGCTTGACAAGCTTGAGTGTAGGCAGAGCCAGAGGGGTCCAAACTGTAGTTTAGTTAGTAACACTGGATGATAAAAGAACGCTTTCCTCGCCATGGGGGATAACTCACTATCCAGGAGGAGAAAATCCACTTGTTCTGGCAGATCCGTCTTGAGCGTCTCTCGCAAATCTCCCTCTCGTAATTCAATAAACTTCTCAATATCATCACCAGCTTGACTCCAGTACTTGCGAGCCTTGACAGCCTTGGTAGGCTCATTCTCAGTTGCAATGACCTTGCCTGGCTGTGAACCAGCGTTCTGAGAAACCGCCAGAGCTAGGTAGATAGTGCTGACACCAAAAGATGTCCCAGCTTCGACAACGAAACGTGCCTTCATAGATCGCAGAAGGAGATACACGTAGGCACACTTATCAGGATCCAACGCGACAAACTTGTCAAGAGCGGTAGAGGCAGGCCCATCTGTGCTGACGTAGGGAGGCTCATCGAGGGCTTGCATGTGAAGATCTCGAAGAAGCTCGATGGTCTGAGAGCTTGCAGCTATAGAAGCCAAGGTTGTTTCGATAGAAGCGTAGTCAGGCATATTGGAGTTTGATAGGCAACTGCACAGATAGTTTTGTAAGACAGAACTACTACTTAAATCAAGGAGAAGACTGAACTTTATACAATTCGATAGTCGGACTCAGGCTGGGGTCGATGTTTATATCCGTTGATGCTGATGAGGAATCAATGTGGAACCTGCAGTCATGGGAAGGCGTTGACCAAGTTAACCCCGCTCCTCGGCGTCAGAAGTTATTGACCGATGCCGAACTCGGGATATACTGTTTCTTGAGTCACTCGAAGAGAGTAGAGGTTGAGTCACCAGAGGAAAGTATATACATAGAAAAGCCACACGTTCTCAAATTTATCAAAGTTCAATGGACTTCTTAGACAGCTTACATCACCGGGGAATATGAGTATCGGAAACATTTAGCTACTAATGAATAGTTATAGTCTTTCATAGCTGTCACTCTCTACCTAGTTAGATATACAAGGTAGATGGAGAAAAAAAGAAAAGGTACCTTGCATAACTTTTGTACCGTAATCCTCACAACCCTTTTCCTTTTCCTCACAACCCTGGGGGTATCAATTGGACAAACATGGATAATACTGACAGCCAGAGCATTGGAAACATCTTTAATAAATAGAGCTTGATTACCAGCACTATCCGTTCAATCTTCATTACAGTCGCAAACTGTAGGCTCGGCTTTGGTTGATGTAGTGAAAGGCAGCAAGGCTGATCTTGATCCTCCCCCCCTCGCCTTACGAATTTTAGGACACTCTGTACCTTTGAGAAGAAAGTAATGGGTATAAATAATTAAGTTCGTAAGACTTAGGTTACTGATGTGATTAGCTGATTCGGGACTCCAGTCACATAGGATTCAGGGTTTATGCTATCTTTTACAACCTACCTTTCGAGTTTTGAAATACATAGAAATATATCAATGTAGATCCTGCTGAAGTTATGTGACAGAGTAACATCATGAGCACCCCAAAAGCCTTTATTAAGAGATTTTACTATTCATAGGATATATTATTTCTATAAGGTGGAACACTGTAGCTAGCTGACTCACAGAACGAGATATGACACTCTGACTGTAGTCCTGATATGTTATTTGAACATCAAGATTCATTTGTCTTTGATAAAGGGCTTGTGATTTCACAATTAATACCACCTGGTTTTTCCAAGGGCCAGATTTAGGCCAAGCCCGCATTGCATCGATCCTTTGCAAGTTGCTGTGAAGGCTGCGGACAACTTGTAGCACAACAAGTCTTGAGGGCAGCTGGTATGAGCTATTGTATATTCCAGAGACACAAGAATATAGCTTACTGCGGGTTCATGGAATAAGAGGCCAATTTTATCCATCACCGTTCAACAAGTACGGTAAAGTTGGTTTAGCTGCCCTGGAGAATGAGCACAAACGCTGTGGTGACAGCTCGTCCTTTATGATTCCACGTTGAAAACCTCGAGCCCTGGACGTCTGGGGATAGTTGGAACAGAAGATGTGCCAGATTTCATTTGTCATAATAACTAAGGGCAAGGCTGAATGGTCCAAGAGATGCCTCAAATGGAGCCATGTGATGATATTGGTGGATAATTCAGTAACGAAAGGGCCATCGGGATAGTGGGCGCAACGGATGACGTGCATGTTTTTGGCTATTGCATTGGATGCTGTGTCGATCATACAGAAGAAAGACACTGAAGAATGATTAGAAGCATGTTAATCCCGAAAAGGGGTTCGTTTAGGAAATGGTTAAAACTTCGTGTGTCAAACAACGAAACGATGCTTCTGAAACTACTACTTATGGTTAAAGAGATGTTTAGAAGGGTAAATTCAAGTTTCAAGGGAATATCTTTATGGTTAAATGGGAGATTGAGTTAATGGAGACCTTAAGTTGTAAGGATGATGAGGATTCGCATCAAGCGCGGACTGCAACAATATCAACAGTTAGGTTGATGATACAGGTGCCAATGCTGTTTTGAAAACGAACAGAAAAACATAAGTTATCAACTATCAGTCTTGGTAGTTCTGGGGTCAAATTTGACCTTCTATATGT
This sequence comes from Fusarium tjaetaba, assembly GCF_013396195.1. Taxonomy (NCBI): domain Eukaryota; kingdom Fungi; phylum Ascomycota; class Sordariomycetes; order Hypocreales; family Nectriaceae; genus Fusarium; species Fusarium tjaetaba. The sequence continues at coordinate 61,837 of NW_023501405.1, read as the reverse complement.
GTGCCTAGCAGCCTTGACTTGCCTTGGACTTCATTTTCGAAGTCTCGAAATACGGTTTCGGAAATTTGATATAGCCTTGGCGACATAAAACAGACAGTCACATGGGGTTTCAACTCAATAGCTGATGACTTATGAAACCATAGAAGGCGGTGTATACTCATGCGTGCAGAATATGGAAGGTAGTCGTGACATTCAATCTCCGGCTTGAGGCCGTGTAATGCGGAGGCCAAGAATGACATATCATCGTCCAGATGACAAGAAGCCATGATCGATAATTGAGATCAATCAGACTTGAGCAAGAGCCTCTCCACGGTACATAGATCAGTTGCCGCTTTTCCGCAGTGTCGTACATATGGCAGTTTTCCCGGTAGAATGACTGGGCTGCTAGTGGACAATGAATGATATAGGGCAAGGATGTCTGTGTGTCAAGTCCGTCTCGCCACGATCTAGACTCCATGGATGCGATTCTGCGAGTTTCAGAACTTCGTCAGCTCAAAACATGGCAAGGCCCGATTCAAAAAGACGATCATCGGTTTTGGTGTGTCTTTGTGTTTTGTGTTAACAAAAAGTGAGGTAAACATATTTTGTCAGTTGTTGACTTGTTGTTTAGAGAGACCCGGAAAATAGCCTTTGATAGGTCGCTTGGCAGGGAGGGTTCTTCTCTAAGCGCGCTCCTTCCCTTCAGTGATCCCTTGTGCTATTAGTCATGATCAACTGCTTCAAGGGCATTGCATTCTGAATCATAGTCAATCCACTCAAGCATGTGAAGAAAAGAAGCTATTCCCAAACTCAGACGATGCAGGCGAGTAGGCAATGATTCCACAGCCAAAGACTTCTACCGAGGCCATCGCTTGTTGGTTGTGTTTCAACCGTGCTAACCCTGGTCTTATCCAGCGTCGTCCCAATCAAAGTATCGATCCATGATGGATGACACAAATCAGGTGAATCGCCCTTAGCTGCTTGCCTTGTTCGAGAAGGTCGACTTCTTTGATCGGTCCCAAATCTGCTAAAGCATGCCCTTTGGTCATTTCGCTGGCCTTCACCTGCTGAGCCACACCAGAATTCGATACAGCACCTTGCTCCCTGGTTGTCTCCGAGACACGCTTAGCCCGTGGCCTGCATGGCGCTCTACCTATTATATCCCCGACAGCCCGGGGTTAGCACCCCCCACGATACTCGTCGTCCGTTGAACTCGGCCGTTAGAGCCCCTTCAGGATTGCCAAAACAACCCCTTGGCTCTGTATATTTGCGACACTGAGCCATGGAGAAGATCTTGCAAAGGGGGCGCACTAGAACAAAATGCAAACTTTTTCTCCGACATGTGACAGACAGACAAAACAAAACAAAGACTATTTGCACACGTATCACTTCGAATTCAGAGACATCTGGCGTTTGTTAACACGGCGCTTCGAATCAGAGCCGTTTGGTTATAAGACGCCGCGTGGGAAGAGACTTCAGCAGCCAACCAAAGCGACTTGTGCCTGGCAGGTCCAGACGCCAAAGCCTAGCGTCACTTGTTTCAAACTTGGGATTGACAGGGGTAGCACAGGGGTCGTCAAGCGCCGATTCTTGGAAGGGCTTGGCTGGTTTCCAGTGAGTGGATCTTCCGTGCTGATGTGACATTGAGATTCAGTACTGGCCGCCAATCGTACTGCATTATCACGCTTTCTCAACTGAGCAACAAAACCGCCGTGATATTGCCAATATTCATTGTTTATGGGTATCGTCCTTAGTTCGGTCTTGGCCTGGCCGGCAAGATTCATCTCAAGATACTTGACAGTCTGGGGATGTGATGCAAAGACTAACGTTAGCTGATGGCAGGAGTCGGTCGTGATCATCCTCGCATACGCCCTGGATGGAGGCTTTTGGATTTTCGGATTTCCCTGCCCCTTGCTTAAAGGCAACAAGATTACGGATAGTGATGAGCTAATCGTGCCGCTACCAGCACTCGAAGCACTGACCGTTAGCTAGGTACCTAAATAAGTGCAACTACTGTCCTACATGTGACGCGCCAGCTCTTTGATTTAACGTGATCAGGCGGCATTTACTGCATATCATTGGCGTTACTTCACTGGGCCTGCGGGTTGTGGGCAACGACAACGGTTCTTCTCGCCCAACGCATTGCGGAAAAGAACAACGGATGTGCTGTTATTGCGGCCAAGATTGTTGCTCTCGAGAAACAGTAATCAAACGCCAATTTTGAATATACCAATCAGTGATGGCAATCGATCAGATGCCCTTACAGTTACATACGCTATTATAACTGCTTCAAAGCAATTATGGTTTCGTCGTCGATTCGATGCCACCGCAAGTGTGCCAGATTTTCGCATCTCCAGCTCCTGTGGCAGAGCTGGCTATAGTGATTCAAGTTAACGAGCTGGCTGAGCAAGCATGAGCATTGAAAACCCCACCGAAAACAGAAAATCTTGACGGTTCCAAGGGGTTCTTGGAGTGAGGCCCAGGCGTTTGACTTGGCGACTATAGTCGTACAGGCTTCATCGTACTAAACTAAACAACACCTCCAGGCCCTTGTCCCTGACGCCGAAGCCCTGGATCCACGGCCCCTAGCGCCTCATCCCCGCCATGGATCTTGCGGCTCCCTCCTGAAGCAGCGAAGCTTGATCTGAACCTGTGAAGCCACCAGTGAGAGGTCGATATTCTATTGTTCGATGTTCTCCTATTAAACCCACACCTCCCACCCATTGTCAGCTGCTGGACGGCCATTCTCATTCTATTGTTCGGGTTATTCATTGTTGGAAGACGTCTCTTTTGACTCTTTCGTTATTTTCTCATTCTTCCTTTCCCTTGATTTCCTTTCCCCCTTTGTGCTGCTAGACAGTCCCATTTAGCTTGTTAATCACCATCCTTTCATTGTTATACTGAACAGTGTATCGCGAACTTGCGAACTAACACGACCGATCCTTATTCAACAACAAGAGAGGAGCGTTGATCGCACAACTCCTCTAATAGCACTCTTTTACTGCTTTGTTTCCGACTCAAAGCTTGCCTTCATTATTTTTCGACATTCGATTTATACGATCGAGTTGCCAACTGAGTGAAACGGCTGGAACCACTTCACTACCTCTCACTTCAACAACATATTTTTACAATTAAACCACAAAACGAACGATAAATCTATCAAAATGGCTCTTCTAAGAACTTTTCTCGCTTCCCTGCTCGTTGCAGCTCCCTTTGCTGCCGCTGCTCCTATCGATGTTGCCGAGACTATGGGTGATATGGCCGACAGTATCGGAGGTGGCCTTGGAAACGAAGCCGATAAGAAGATGGGAATTAGCGCTTTCCTTCGACCTATGCTCAAGAACCCCGATGCTCAAAACATCATCGCTAACCGATATATCGTTGTGTACAATGATACCTTTGACGACGATACGATCAGTGCCAAGGAGGCTTCCTTTGCTGCCGCTATCAAGAAGCGAAACCTCAACAAGCGAAGCTCAATCGGCAAGGCCATGTCTACTTCAATTCAGTCATTCCGCATGAACAAGTGGCGTGCCATGTCTCTCGATGCCGATGATCTTATGGTTCAGGATCTTTACAATTCTGATGAGGTTGCGTATATCGAGGCCGACCAGAAAGTTCAACTTAATGCTGCTATTGCTCAAGTCAATGCCCCTCCTGGACTTGACCGTCTCTCTCACGCCCAGGTCAACCAGGACACCTATGTTTTCGACGACTCCGCTGGTGAGGGTATCACTGCCTATGTTGTCGACACTGGTATCAAGGTTGATCACAGCGAGTTCGAGGGCCGTGCCACTTTCGGAGCCAACTTCATTAACAATGTTGTAAGTAACCAAAGAGTCGTGAACACTTAGAAAAGAGATGGTGCTAACTGGATATAGGATGACGATGAGAACGGTCACGGCAGCCACGTCGCTGGTACTATCGGTGGTGCTACCTTTGGTGTTGCTAAGAAGGTTGACCTTGTTGCCGTCAAGGTTCTCGACGCCTCAGGCGGTGGCAGCAATTCTGGTGTCCTGCAGGGCATGCAGTTTGTTATTGACGACGCCAAGAAGAAGAACCGTGTTGGCAAGGCTGTTATGAACATGTCTCTTGGTGGTGACTTCTCTCAAGCCATCAACCGTGCTATCGAGGCTCTCTTCAAGGCTGGCGTTGTCCCTGTTGTTGCCGCCGGTAACGAGAACGTAAGTGATCAACTATCTGTCATGATCTGTAACCTAACTGACTGCTTTATAGCGTGAGACTGCCCTCACTTCTCCTGGCTCTGCTCCCAACGCCATCACCGTCGGTGCTATTGACGCCACCACCGATGAGCGTGCTGATTTCTCCAACTTTGGTCCCGAGGTTGACGTCTACGCTCCCGGTGTCAACGTCCTCAGTGTCGGTATCAAGTCAAACACTGACACCGCTACCCTCAGTGGTACCAGCATGGGTATGTCTTCCTCCCCCACCCGTACCAAGTCAAGTCTCAAAACTAACATGTTTCATAGCCTCTCCTCACGTTGCCGGTCTCGCCGCGTACCTCATGGGCTTCCAGCAGCTCGACGGCCCTGCCCAGGTCGCCAGCCTCATCAAGAGCCTCGCTGGTTCGACCGGTGCCAAGGTCAAGAACAACGTCCAGGGCACTACCAGCAACATCGCCAACAACGGCAACCAATAGAAGCAGCAACGCAGCAGCAGCATCAATCAGGGACCCAGGGACAAGGGAAAGCGGAATTTTTCTCATACCACAAAAATATTTCAGGATAATTGGCCACTTGTACAAACCTGAACCATTTATGCCTCGTGTATGTATGGGATATAATTTAGGGTGTCATTTATGAATCATCTCAAGTCATGTGTATCAGGAGTTTTCTTTGAGGCTTGGAAATAGCCTAACCGAGCGTGTTTGTTACTATAGATGGTACGTAACGGCATTATAGACCTTCTAGACTACCATTTGTTTCTCGTCAGTGACACGTTTGACGTGCGCCACTTACTAAATCAAGAGCCAGTATATGAAAAGCGACTCATGATGCTCAGGTTATAAGAAGACTTGATACCACGAATTGATGCTGGAAACAACCAAGACAAGAACCTGCGAAGTAGAACAGGAGAACTAACTATAATTTAGTTCATTTATTATATCGTGATTATACATTTATCCCAATGTTTTCTCAAGATCAAAAGCCAAAGTTTCTGCCATCATCTTTTTGGCCTGCATCTTGACGGCTCAAAAAGAGCAGGACGATGTAACCAAAACCCCTGAATGATGGGCACGTCCGTCGATGAAAGATCGGCTAAGGCATGTCCCGCCGGTAGTGTAACAGCATGTCACACCAACAGCATCAAAGGTGAAACCTTGCCCAGACACATTTCATGCCTTACTAGTAATAGCACGTCCAAAAGGAGCAAGAATTGCCAAACACGGGTCGAATCAGAGATGAATTAATTTCTACAAGGTTGAATGAAATGTTTGCCCGCCGCCACCAGTCTGTCATCCTCAAACATGTCGAGATAGACTTGTGGCGTGACGTCGCCGCGAGGCGGAAACCAAGAGCAAGAGATGTTTAATTTTCGCACTTCTTCGGCACAATCATAGTCATGGAAGGACTCGATTGCAATTTGACATCCGTGCAGGAGTTGTAGTTGGGTATCAAGATCAGAGACATCACCAGTGGGTGAACGGGGGACGAAACTTGAACTGCAACGCGCGCTGTATCGCGCCGCTGCAGGTAGTATTAACAAGAGTATAAAGCCCAGCAATATGCCGCCGAGCAGGTCCTGTCATATGAGGACCATTGCTAAATGTGGTATGTACGTTAGGATATCGTTAAAAAGGTTCGTGCCGTGAACAAAGCAAAACAAATCGGCGCGCATAATATTACAATTCTTCGTGACCCGTAATCATGGGGGTAGCCTTCTCGCCACCTGGTAGGAAGACACTGGCTTCCCTGAAGATAGTATCGAATCTGGCTCCAAAGATCCAAGCGGTACCAATCTGTGGATTGGATGTTAGTTGAGTACGGCCTTGAGAGTATGGGGCTGGCGTACCATAAGACCAGAAATGCAGACCAGAGCTGCAATGACAACACCGAAGAGAACAAGAGTCTCGCCTCCGTCCATAGTTGGCACCTTGTTTTGGACTTGGGTCTGAGTCACAGCGAGCTTCTTGGGGTCCTGCTTGGGGAAGAGAGTCTCGATGAATTGCTCAATCTGGAATTCATTAGCGAACCGAAATCAGAGATGTTAAAAAGAGAAAGACATACCTTTGCACATTGAGCACTGATGGCAAGGAAGTTAGGGTCACGAGGGTCGTTCTTCTTGGCGATTTGTCGAGCATATCGCTTGAAGACCTCACATACTGTGTAGAGGTTTTGTGTGCACTCGAACATGATCTTGCAGGCATCGCCCTTTGTGATCTTGACGTTCCTCTTGAGGACATCAGGGTTGCGGAAGACAAGCTCCAATGTCGCAATGGCCATGCCTTGAGGAATGGCAACAAAGTTGAAGACACTCTGGTCCTTGATGCCCGCCATGTAGAACAGGCACTCCTCACTGTGCTTCAGCGCATCGAGAACCATCGCTGAGACACACTCTAGGGCCTTTGTTTGCTGACTGGGGTCGAACATGTCCTCCCACTTGTCCACGTGCTGGCTCCAGATCTCCTTGGGATACCATCTTCGGCCATCTTGCCAATCTTCATGGATATCTCGAATGATGTTGGTCTTCTGGAGGAACTGGCCCATTGACTCGGTAAGAGAAGGACGCTCAGCGAGCTTAGGGTTAGCCAACTCGGACTCAACAAACAGACGTGTTAGGCCTTCGCCAACGAGACCAGCAACGTAATGGCAGTACAGCTCGTACTCCTCAATAGTCTGCACACCGTTCTTGATCATCTCCTCGTTCTGGGCATAGTCGGCCATGCCATTGCCCATCTTGCGAGTCATGTCCTTGATGATCTGGTAGTAGGGGGCCTTGATCTTCTTGAGCTCTGCAACGACCACGTCGAAGTGCTCCAGCAGCTCCTTGTCCTTCTCCTGACTCTCATGGAATTGCCAACCATCTTCTTCCATGGTGATGTGGAAGTTTCGAAGGAGGGGAACCTTCTTATCCAGGGGGATGGTCATGTCATCCTCGATGGTGTCTAGGCCACGGAGGCAGAGGTAGAAGAGAGTGATGGGGACGAGGAGTTCGTGGTTAAGCTCTTGAATGACAGCCGCAAAACTGCGACTTGTCATGTCGAGGTAACGAAAGCATTCTTTTAGCTCTGGGGACTCTGTGCTAGGATCGCGCTGGTGGACGGGATCATGCCAGACCTTCCTGGAGCATTGTTAGACATGTTCGTTTAGTACGAGGGCCGAGAGGATATAGGCTTACCATTGAATGATCGATCGAAGCTGGTAAGGGTGGAAGAGGTAGTAGAGGTAACCCATCTTGGCGGTGGTAGCGTGAAGGGGAAGGAGAAGGTAGGAGTAGAAAGTGAAGCGCGCGAGAGCTTGAACTGAGCAGTGCACGTCTTGATACAGACGTACAAGGTCAGGGAAACGGGAGGGAGCAAATGTTATATATCAATTAAGCTGCAACCAGGTCCCGGAAACGTCTTTGATGTATATTTTCACCACGAGATGCTTGGAGAGAGGAAAGGCGAGAGAGAGGACAGATGGGAGAAGCAAAATAAGACTGGTTGACCTCCGCTCCGGATAAATCCACAAATTATGCACAGAGCTCAATTTCTCATCTGGTAGGGTGGGTGCTGCCGACCGATAGGGGCATAAGCGCCGCGTTACATGCATTAACTGTCGTATTCGGATTCGATCACTGGTTGGCTAGTTGCTTGGTTCCTGAATGTGATTGATTAGACTCTTGTCACACTGCAAGTCATGTATCCAATTTCAGGCCTCCAGCTACAGCACCGTCACTGATTGATCTGCGCGCTTATGCAACAACTGGGTAGCATCCGGAGGAGGTTGGTTACAGTTGATCGGATCTCGCAGCCTGTCAATCAGCCGGAACTCCGGCTACAACACCAATTTAAATGCCGGTCCGGACGCCGTAGTGGTGTGTGTTCACTGTTCAGGCCGAATGATGAGACGAAACATTCAAGCGAGCTGGCCTTACCCCAGGTTTAGCCCAGACAATGTTCGAGATAGTGAAACAACACTTCTGGGGTACACTTGACCTCTGATTATTTCTCTCAATCTGTGGATGTAGTTATCCAGTATTACACAAGATTCTGGCCTTATTATCGCGCAGAGTCTCTGTTTTCGGCGACCCTCACAAGCTGTTTACAGATCACATAATTGCTGGTCTTTACTCTCTTGCCTCAAGTCACCAAGTCCAATGTGTTCTAGATCTGTGATCACCAACGGCTCGGTCAAACCTTGGACCCTTATGCATGTAGACGATCCGGGCCTCCTGACCGCCCAGCCGGATTTATCCAACGCCGCTAGGAGTGACAGCAGTCTTGGATGAGTGTGCGATACTGTACTCACAGTGGAGGAAAATCCTTAGCCTTGACGGTCTACCCTCTATAAGTATCCTAATCTGATATAGTTACCAGGTCTGAGGCGCCGTCAGCTGAACCTTACATCACCCGGTTTGCAACGACATGCCGCGCTCGCTGGTCTGAGCTACTTACTTGATAAAGATGGCACATGGCATGTCCAAGAAGCCTCAAACTAGGTTGATATTGTTACAAGCTCAGCAAGTCGTGGCAACCCCTCTTGTCCTCCGAATACCCTGGCTGCCTGTAAACCTACATCGATCATCAATGGACAGCACGGAAATTGTGTCCTGTCATGAAATCTCGAACTCAAGAAAAACTATGAGAAAGTTTCGAGGCTTGGTCTTGAAGTTGATAACTCTTGGAAGTTCCAGATCTGGATTGCGCTCATACTGTATTCTGAAAACAATGTACACGCAAGTGCGTGGTATTAGAAGCTTTTGAAGCTTTCAATACCCCACAGGAAACATGAGTGAGAAACTGGACACAACGACCTTAAGTCCATATGAATCCTGTCGTACGGCTGAAGTCATCTCGAGAGTGTTATCTTGAGTTGACAGACTTGCTTCCAACGGGCAGCTTACCTTGGATATGTTTCATGTGCTCTGACCTAATCATCCTTACAGATAAGCAGTAGGCAGCTACTTATTTATATACCTTTAGAGTCAGTCATCAGAACATCTAGCTTTTCAGCTAAAAGCAAGATCTTAGGTAATTATAAGGGTGACAAGTATATTGCCTGTATATGTTTATTGGTATCCTTTACCTTTATAGCCTGGGGGCTGAAGCCTCTTTTAAAACCTGAACCTTACCGCAGTCCATGTGAATCATGAAACCAGCGTGGGCGAAGTCGGTAGATACCTAAGTAGGGGGAGGCAAGAAAACTTGAGACCTTTATCCTAAGTGATGAAAAGGCTTAGACAATTTAGTCTAAGTTTAGGGGAGTCTTTACTGAGTTCTTCTAAAGTCTCATATTTATTTTGCACTTAACAGCTGTTGCGCGACATCGAGACCTGTATGATGGGAAGAGTCCAGGCTGGAAACGACTGGAGACCGAATCAAGCTGGGCATTCTCTCTCGGTTTCCACTCCCACAAAAAATCATTCTTCTGCTGGATATGACCAAGCTGCAGTATGCTCTGAAGGTTTGGGGGTACGGAAATCTCTGGCATTTGAAGTGGCACTTCGGAACTGTTACAAGAGAAGCAAGCAGTGGTAAGCGTTCGTAAATGAATAGAAGGGGAAGGGCGCTAGGAACGGTTTATAATAATAGTCATAGAACTCGATTATAGAGTTTTTAGCAGTCGATAGTTATCACAGTACTCTCTTAAGGTCTCTTAAGCAGCCTGGTAACCTCTGCGTTTTCTCACAGCCTCGATACAGCTGTTTTTCATGTGCATAGCCCCACCATTACGTAGGCTCTCTGGTCAATCTACCTCCACCTCCACTCTCTCGAGTCTCTACCTTAGGTATGAGACCCCTCTCTCTGGGCAAGAAAAGACTGGTGCTGGACTCGAGCTGTTAGTGCTTGGGTACGAAGCCTGAAAGGAAAGTTTCTTACCTCACGCAGTGGCAGGGCACGGCAGGGCACGGCATGGACGGGAGCTTGCGTAAATATAGAGGCGCTGTAGAATATGTCACGTTAACTAATCTTCCATTGAATTGGAGGCAATGCCAGGAATTTTCCGCCAAGGTAATCTAGCCAAGCTTAGGGTGGACTGGCAGGCACCTTAACTTAGTTCATTTAGGCAATCCGACGCCATCATCAACATTTCCATTTTCTTGCTTTCGGCCATTTTTTTCTTCCTCCCATACTCTCTCTTAGTAGTCGATATCTACTATACTACACTAACCTCAACCATTCATATTTTCTACCCACCACCTGTACCCTATATTGCGTACCTGGAACCTGGAAACACCAAGCAGAAAGTACCCATAACCATCCTCCATCATGGTCGTCGATACCGCCTATTACGACACGCTGGGTGTCCAGCCCACGGCCACTGAGCTGGAGATCAAGAAGGCTTATCGCAAGATGGCTATTGTCCACCACCCAGGTTCGCTCTCATTCCTCGCTTCTATCGCTTCGTAGCATTTCGGAGAACTAAACTTCTGTCACATGCAGATAAGAATCCTAATGACCCTACCGCCCACGAAAAGTTCCAGGCCATCGGTGAAGCCTATCAAGTTCTGTCCGATTCTGATCTACGCGCAGCCTACGATAAGTTTGGAAAGGACTCTGCGAGACCGCAGGAGGGCTTCGCCGACCCAGCTGAATTCTTCAGCTCCATCTTTGGAGGCGAGGCCTTCGTGGACTGGATCGGCGAGATTAGCCTTATGAAGGATCTCACGGCCACCATGGACATCACGATGCAGGAGGAGGAAGAAGCTGCCGCCGCCGCTGCTGAAGCCGCTGCCGCCGCGCAAGCCGAGGAGGATTTCCCTGGAACTGAAGATGCCAAGAAGGAGAGCCTCAAGGAGCAAGAGCAGAAGGCAGAGGAAAAGGCCGCTGCCGCTGCAGAGCACCAAGCAGGGCCACCACCGCCGCCTTATACTGCCGCTTCTGTCCACGATGACAAGGAGACCAAACCCGCTTCACCTGCCGCGCCCGCCGCTGGCCTTTCCGCCGATGTCCCTCAGCGAACCGATGCCACATCACCTGCTCCCTCATCGAGCTCACGTAGCCGAACCCAGATCCCTCTTCGGCCCGCACTGATGGACAAGTCTCACGAGGATCTTCTCGATGCAGAAGCGAACAAGGGTGAATTAACAGAAGAGGAGCTCAAGCACAAGGAGAAGAAGAAGGGTGGCCTGACTAAGGAGCAGCGAGAGCAGCTGGCAGCATACGAGAAGGAGCGCGCAAAGATTCGCCAGGAGCGTGTCGACACACTCTCTCGGAAGCTCCTCGACAGACTTAGCGTGTGGACAGAGACAGACAAGGGCCCTGACGTGACCAAGGCATTCCAGGAGAAGATGCGTCTCGAGGTTGAGAACCTGAAGATGGAGTCTTTTGGAATTGATATCCTGCACGCTATCGGTCAAACCTATGTCTCCAAGGCCTCAAGCTTACTCCGCAGCCAAAAGTTCTTTGGTATCGGTGGTTTCTTCAGCAGACTCCGTGACAAGGGCACGCTCGTCAAGGAGACATGGAACACCATCAGCAGCGCTATTGACGCTCAACAGACCATGGAGGATATGGCTAAGATGGAGGAGAAGGGTGGCGAGGACTGGACTGATGAGAAGCGTGCTGAGTACGAGAGACGTGTGACTGGCAAGATTCTCACCGCTGCATGGAGGGGAAGCAAGTTTGAGATTCAGAGCGTTCTGCGCGAAGTCTGCGACAGCATTCTGAACGACAAGAAGGTCCACCTCAACAAGCGACTCGAGCGCGCACAAGCTCTTGTTCTGATTGGTGATGTCTTTATTCGGGTATGTTTCAAGTCTTCTTTTGCCGGAATCACACTAACCTTAACTAGGCTGAGCGATCTCCTGAAGAGGAGGGCGACTATCTCGTCTTCGAACAGCTCGTCGCTGAGGCTGCAATGAAGAAGGACAAGGAGGAAGACCACAAGAAGAAGAAGGACCGCAAGTCTTTCCACAGCAAGGACAAGGAACCCAAAGACAAGGAGCACGCTACGACACCCTGAGTAGGGACTATGTTTCCTGGGGGGTTGGCAGAGGGTAGAGAAAAGACTACACAGAAAGGTTGAAAAAGACCTGCTTGTTTGAGGATCCTGAAAATGATGGCAGATATCACCTTGATGGACTGGGCTTGATGGCTTGCATGCTGAACTGGTGGATGTTATAGATCGAGGATGACTGGCATTGATTTAGATATAATTTTCATGACACTATTCCCCCCTTTATATGAATTTTGACGGCCGTTTGTTTGGTACTTCTCATAACGTTACTTTGGACATCCAAGTGCGCATATACATTGATCAGACAATAGAGGCAAAGATCATGAAGCTGAGTTGAAGATTGGAGTTTTATCTCCTGACATCCTATATCCATTTCCTATTTTTGATAACTATCTAATTTTCCCTATCGCATCCGTCGTTGAAACTCGAGGTAACCGTACCACGGGAAACTTGAGGGGCAATTCCCCGGCCAGATTCTCTTTTCTGCAATTTCCTCCAATGATTCCATCTTGTTGACTCGCCAGGTTGGCGTGGAAACTTCTTCCGGGGTATCTGTTGTACATAGTATGTATCCAAAAGCAAACGAAAAAGAAAAAGCACAAATCTTGGCGACAAATGAAAACCGAAAAGGCCCAAATCTCCGAAGGGCGTATGTATATGTAACGATTGTCCAGGCTGAGTATTTGTGGTGGTGCTCCTTTTGGGAGAGAGAAGATCGTTTGAGAGGTGGAATCGATGGTGCATCGTAGCCGCTGGGAAGCAAAACGCTGTCGAAAGAAACAAAAGGGACGTAAAGATGATCGCTTGCTTGCCCAACGCCTTGTATGCATTCATGCTATTTCCATTGACTTCGTAGATCTGATGATGGTATTTTGTTGTGATGCCCTGAGGCTTGCCTGGTGTGTAAAGACGAAAAGAAGGAGAACAAAATTTTGGTATGATGAGTTGTATATGTTACGACGTCCTGGTCGCCTTTGAGATGTGTCGAGTATTGAGGAAATGTGTCATCTTGCGATGACTGAGATTAGTTGCTGTCTGGTTGCAATTCGATGCCACTATCACGATCCTGGGAGCCCTTCTCCCAAGGCGGAGGAGCCTCGAGTGCCGCACTTCCAGGATCAGTTCCGAGATCGTCAACGCTAGCCAACGTATCGTCTTCATCTTCATCTTCGTCCCCGATCGCAGGAGCAAGTATATGGCCGCCAAATTCAACATCGGTGACACGGACCTTGTACTCGAGTGCCTTTTGGCCCTCTTTGATAAGAACCTCAGTCCAGTTCAGGCATCGCTTGATACTTTGGTTGATCTTCTGACTATCGACCAGCAGCTCCCGGTGCTTGGTCAAATCGAGCTGCAGACGATCTTCATCTCGCTTCCGCCGGGACATGGCCTTTTCGATCGCTTTCTCGTCAGTGGGATCAAGGGGGTCAGAGGCCGAGACTGAGTCAGTCATTGACAAATCTGATTCGTCAAGTGAGTCGTGTTCCTCGTCTGAGGGAGCTTCCGAGTTGTCCTCCTCGCTGAGGTCTGAAAGACTAATTGGTGCATCTGTGAGTGCTGCAGAGGTCACTCGGCTAGAAGCCGCTGAAGCAACAGCAGAGAGACGGCCTGATCTCGAAAGTCGTCGATACCTGCGTATCTCAGCCTGCTGTTTCCGTAGTTGCCTTTCCAGTGTCCGATTGATGGCTTCAAGGGAGGCGTTGGTGATTTCCAGATCCTGCACCTTTCGTTCTCTTCGGGCATTGGCGACTAATTCGTTCACAGGCTCATGGCTGGACTTGGTAGGACTCTGCAAGTCGGGCTGGGATCCGTCTTCTTTCTTCGTTTCTCCTTCTTCCTCTTCCTCCTCATCGTCGAGATCTTCGGCAACTTGAAGAATCGAAGCCATTGTCAAAGCTGGCTGAGCTGAGCCAGGGCTTGAAGGGGGTGAGCCATATTCAAAAGGTCGTCGGGCCGGTGACATGGGCAACCTAGGTGAGTGAGAGTGATCAAAATTGGGAACACTACCAGCTCTTGCATGTCCTCTCTGCTTTTTTGGGGCTGCATCGATGCTAACTCGTCTCTTGGAAGAGGTAATAGACGCTGGGGGTGCTAGTGGAGAAGCTATCTGAGGCGGTGACGCTACTTGCGGTCTGTTCCCGAGACCAGGCGCACCAGTATTTTTAAGTATAGAAGGTGTAGGTTGAGCAATCTTGATAGGAGAATGTGGCCTTGGAGGTAGTGCGTGATATGATTGTTCGTTTGATGAACTGCTGGTGCTTGGGCGTTTAGACTGGAGCCTTGTCGTGGATGAATTCGCTGAAGAGGGCTGAAGCTCGAGGTCCGCGCCATTGGCATAAAAGAACTTTGATGATGAAACTTCGGGTGCGGTACTGAGTGCCTGTGTAAATGGTGCAGAGACGGGAGGGCTGGTCGGCTTTTTGTATTCAGCATTGGCTTTACTGGCATGGAAGTAGGATGCAGGCTTTTGTGAGCCTAACGAGGGACGACCAGCTGCTTGTGTTGAAGTCGGTACATCGCTAGCACGAAAGAATTTGGCGTCCGGGTCAGCAGGAGACTCAGCTCGTGACAGTGATTGCCTTCCTGAGGAGCCTAAAGACGCTCGAGGATCCCATCCATCTCGATCTAAATTTGGTGTTCCATTGGGCGTCGAACTATTGCTATTGTTGCGGCCTTGTCGACTGCCAGAACGGGGGGTCACAGCATCGTCGCGCCCAGTCGTGCCTGAGCTCAATCCTTGAGTTGATCGTCGAACTAAAGGAGGTGCGCCTAATAAAGGGCCTTTTGCTGTCGAGGCAATCTTGGGCGTCAGAGGCGTTCGTCCGACTGTTTTTGCTGCAGCAGCACTGAGTTGCGGGGGCTTGTGCCTTGTGTCGCTTGGGCTTGGGGCCATTTTTAAGGTAGGAGGAGCGGAACTCGAGGAGGTAGAACGGGTCGAGGGAATTGTAGCGGTTACTGAAAGAACATGTTGTTGTTTTGTGTCGTGAAAGCCAAGGGATGGCGTTGTGCGAGCGCTGGAGGATATGGTGGTGCCAGCAGAAGAGAATCGGGGACGAGCCTGAGCCTTAGTCTGGACTTGTGCCTGACCCGGAATAGGGGTCTTGGATCGGGTCTTTGGGAGAGGTTTAGAAGAGGTGACTAATTTGTTGTTTCCGGCGGAGGAAGCGGAGCGGCGGATATGAGGCTGAGAGACTGAAAGGCCAGGAGATGTAGGACGAGAAGATGACGAGTTGATGGTGTTTAGAGTGCGCATTCTGCCCACGAGTTGGGTTGTCGGGAGAGCCTCTACTTGCTGGCTCAGGCTGAGATGAGTGGTAGCGAGACGGAGCGGTGAGCTCTCATTGGCTGTGCGTAGAGGCGGCAACGGGAAAGGTTAAAGGGACTTCAGTGGGCGACGCCCTGTAGTGCCAATGCTTCAGTGCGGTGATCACTAAAACGCTAGTGGTTTGTGGCTAATTTGGGGTCCAATCTCAATGTCGAGGTGACCACATCCAAAAGTAAACAAACAGTTTCGATGGTGAGAGACACGAGGCGGTGGGGTTGAGTGAGTGTTGGATAGATGAAGTGGCTTGACGATTCGAAGCGGGGGATGTCTTTCTTTTCTGCAGGAGACAAGGAGTATCCAATTGAGTTGTTCACGGCGGGTATAGACGAGATAACAATCACCGCCCGTTAGGTCACGACATAGGTAGGCTTTCACGGATGATATCAGGAGTAACGAATGAGTCAAGGAGAAAAGAGAGACGAAAGGGAGACAGCCGAGAAAAAGAGAAGCACAAACACACGGAAATAGACGAGCAATGCTAGGGATAATAATTACATGCAATACCTACCAGAAACTAGCGGGATGAACGGATCGTGACCATTCATTCAAGACAAGGCAAGGCGAAGGACATGGCCAGGATGGGACGATCCCTGCTCCAGTCAGTGAGTGAGTGTCTTGCTTTTTGACCTCTCCTCGAAATTGATCATGCTCATGTTTACTTTTCCATGACATATAAATGGACATGTCATGCTATAGACTCGAGTTACATATGTCTTGTAATTGAGCAATCTGACTGGTTGTTGCCATCACGAAACATACCTCTGTGCCTGGCGGCGGTCTAGTAGATCAGATATGATAAGATGGTTGCACAATTGTTTATTTACAAATGTGCGCCCCTCTGACATCGACAGAACCCCCGTGAAACTCGCCTATAATTACAAGTATTGTAATACTTTGAACAGTCAATTCCCCTTTCTCCATTCAATGGATCATTAAATAAATAAACATCCACCGCTTATTACATTTTATGCCAACTGAAATCACAGATCATGGAATGCCCCTTGCTCCTCGCTATTCATCTCGACCTGTTCCAAATACCCTATCCCCTGTAAAATACACGGGTGCCAGCTTTTCTCCGTCGATCACTGAGCTGTCTACGGATATGGAGAGCTGCTTGTGGCATGACCAACTAGCCAACGTTGACGCCACGAGAAGCAACAGCCGAAGGCTTTGAGCCGTATTATTGCCGTACTGTATTGCTTCATGCTTCAATAAATCGGCATGAAATGCAGTAAAATCAAGTCCATTCATCAGTGGGCGATATAACAAAAATAGAACAAGCGAGATGGAGTGATGAGCTCAGAGTAAAGTTATGACGGAAACCCTCTAGAATTATTCTAGCCCGCCCCAGTTCCATTATGAATTCGGTAATTATTCACATGAAAATCGAACCTCGAACCGGCAGCCAATCAGCGTTTACCCGTTGCAAGGCTCAAGGTTAGCTCCGGCCTTTCAGCTCCAGCTTCTGATTTTCTTTGTCCGCCGCTGACAAAAGCAAGTTCGTCAACTATTATCGGAGGCGCATCACAAAGTGGCCCGATGATTCTGCAATAACCATTCCACAACCCACTCCATCCCCTTCTCCTCGCCAATCGACCCCAACTCTCCAAGTCGCCTGGGGGAAAACTCTCTTTTTTGTTTCTCGTGTTTCACACTTCTGTCTCTACTGTGTCGTCATGGGCGTTATTGGTATCGGCCTCATCGTCGCCTCTGTTGTCTGGGTGCTTGTTCGTCCGCCGTCATGGATGCCAGAGCCGCTGCAGATCCTCCTCCGTTGGAGGGGGACAGGTCCTCCTGCTATTGTAGCTAAGGACGAGGCTGAGGCTGAAGCTGATGATGCTGATCCTGGACCCCGTGTCATGGTGTCGGATCACGAGGTGGAACCGGGCCCTCGACTCCGGGCTCGTCCGGCCGATAACCGTACCACACGAGACGACGAACAGCGTCGAGACCAAGGAAAGGCCACTACTACTGCGATCGATATCCCAACCCCCTCGTCGAAGATAGACAGGAACGATGCTGCTTCTATGCCGCCGCCTCCTTTACCAAAGGTTGCACCCCCACCTCCAGCCATCGCCGAACCCGAAGAACAAACAACTCCCAAGGCTGTCGCATCCGATCCTCCCTCTGTTTCCGTCCCCAGCTTCAGTCTCGACACTGCTCCTATTGCGCCGAGTTCACACCCCGCCCCGCGTCGGAACCCCACAGCCCCAGGCCCCGCTCTCTCCCCGAACTCAACCTCCATGATGCCTCCGCCTCCAGCTCCGGGCCGTCTTCCTCCTCCCAAGTTCTCGGCTGCCCCACCTGCTGGTCGCATGCCATCACTCTCTCAGTTCCCCGCCGTGAACTCACCGCAACGCGCTCGTGGCCCTGTACCAAACCGAGGTCCTCCATCATCAGGTGGCCTGGCACCTCCACCTACACACTCATCTAAACCCAGCAAGCCCAATCGCAAGGTCCTCTTAACACCAGGCCACTCTCCTCTTGACTGGGCTCGCATATCTGGACCTAATGCCGACCTCCGCGGTGTCGAACCTCAAACACCATACCTACGCGTGACTCCATCCATGCTGAAGCGTATGACAGGTCGCAAGGGCAAAGATGCTTGGATGGCTCTGAACGGCAAGGTATACAATGTTACACCCTATGCCGACTTTCATCCTGGTGGTGTTCCCGAGTTGATGCGTGGGGCTGGGCGTGACGGGACTAAGCTGTTTGGTGAGATTCACCCTTGGGTGAACTACGAGACTATGCTATCAGCCTGTCTCGTAGGCCTTCTTGTCGAGGAGTCGGAAGGCACTGAGAGTCAGATGGATCAGATGGATTAGACCACAACATTGAAGAGACGGCATAGACCATAGACGCAAGACTGCTAGCGCTTCCATGTTACATGGAAACGATATTTTACATGTATTAGACTATACTGTTCGCGCCATAGATGTTCCTCTCGAACACTTAGATGTACATTAGCTAGAAAGATACCCCACAGAGACTGGTCTTCACCGTCTCTTTCCAAATCGAAACTTGAGCTCGTCATCACTATCACTATCCGCGACTTCCACAGCTCTTCTCGTTGGTCGACTCCGCTTCGGAGGCTGCTGTCCAGCAGCAGGCTCTGCTGCAGCTCGTTTACTCCCCTGACTCGTGTTCTGTGATGCTTGACTCCTTGATTTAGCTTGCGACTGTGTTTGTGGCGCTGCAGCCTGTGCCCCTCGCGTTCGAGTCGCTGGTGCTGACGATCGCTGCGATACTGAATTGCTTTCTTCGTCGCTGCTGTCTGATATGACATTGGCATATGCCCTTTTCTGGGCACGAGATGAAGCCGACGGTGCTGTGGGCGCAGATGGTTGTGACTGTGATCCAGGAGCTTGGCTCGAGTTCCTCTTTCTGCGCTCTGTTTCCTCATCCTCGAGCCAGTAATCGTCTCCAACACCGAACTCCTTCGTCTTGACTTGCGTTAAAGGTACAATAGTCTTTGCAGGCTGTCGTCCTGTCGCCTCTCCGCGTTGTCTGAACCTCTTGAAGTTCTTCATCCCGTTCCACTTGGGGTCCCATCTTCCGTCACGAATATCTTGTTCTCGAGTACGGGGATTACTAGGTTGCCGTACTTCGATCTCCTCTACGATATTGAGTCTGCGGATCTCGGCGAGATCAACATCATCTGGCAGATTTGCTAAATCTTCCTTTTCAGCACGCGCACGAGCTTCTTCCTGCTCTCTGTTTTGTGCGGCTATTGCCAAGATATCGAATTCCTTTTTGATCTTCTTTGGCTTTGGGACCTTCTCGGCTGTCTCGGTTTCCATCTGCTCAGCCGGTTCCTCCAAATCTTCACCTCGCTCTATCCGTTGGCGCTTGAACCTCTCTGCTGCAGTCGTCATACCATCCATAAGGTCATCTTGCGGTAATGGCGAAGCTCGCCGTTTCCTTTGTGAAGACCTGGCATTGCTGGATGGTAGCGTTTCTAGGGGTGCATCTGGCTCCTGAGACACGAATAGACCTTCTTCCTCTGCTGGCACTTGGGTCGCATTCTGAGTCGCAGCACGGGTCGTGGGTTGATTTGCAGGCACTGGTGCTGCAGGAATATCGTCCATATCAACATCATCATCATCACCGCCGAAGCCTGCAAAGCGTCTCTTAACAGTTCTCCTCGTCCGCCCACGTCGAGGAGCAAGCTGTGACTCTTCGGGTGCCTGTGACGTTTCGGCCTGTGTGGCAGGGTGCTGTGTTCCATTGGCCACCTCAGGATCTTGAAGAGCCTGGACTTGATGTTGTGTATTATGTGCAGACTCAACCTCGAGAGGCCGTCGAAGAATACTCGCATCTTTGATGAGGATTGCTTCCAAAAACTCACTCTGCTCAATAGGACGATGATCCAGCCTCAGAGATACAGACCTGAAAAAGTCCACATACCAGTCAACCGAACCTCCTTTCGAAGGAACGAAGCGTACTACTACTACACCTTTGCCCTCGCTGCCGTCGTTAAAGGCACCGAGGCCCTTTTCACCAGCGACACTTTTGACATATTGAACAAAGTCGTCGATTGAAGTTTCTTCGGGAACAACATTTCGCAGCAACGCTTTGCCACCACCATTCGTAATTGGCGCTAACAGGTTGTTGTACTGTACGGGGTCGTAGAAGATGAAGCTGTAGCCTTCGAATATGTCGCGTCTCTCATTGTCTGGGGCATACGTCGAGTCAGGGTGCTGTACAGGCTCGCCTCCCCTTGGAGGTAAATGCTGCATAGCATCGGGCCAGTTTTGAGCAAAGTCCTGCTCCAGAGGGCTCAACTCGGTGGTCTCCGCCCCATCCGCTAGATTTCCGGCTTCAGCCACTGCATCGAGAAAAGTTTCCGTTACAATGTGTTTCCCGTTGATCAAAGCTTGAAGCCCCTTGGCTGTATTTCGCTTCTTTGAGACAACATGTGTGGTGGATTCAACATATTCTGTCACGAGCTTGATATCAAGCTGCTCGAATCTGCTTCGGAGCGTAGTTAAGGGGTCTGTCTGTAGTTCCTTGCTGGTGAAAGAAAACGCAAAGACAACTGGTTCCCACGAGATGCTGTGGACTGTAAGCGGCGTAACACCAGATCGGATGAAACGGCTTACCTGAATATGTTTGGGCATTTTCCCATCGTAAACTCGGCCTTTTCCCCTTCAACCACCTTTCTCTTGCCTTTAATCTTTTCTCCATTGACGACTGTCCCTATTTTTGTCGCCAAATCTTCGATCGTGAGCGTAGAGCGACTCCTTGGATTGTGCGCCTGGCCTTTGTCGACGGGGCTGACAGTGATGGTCAAGTGCTTGCGCGAGATTGTATTATGTGATATCGCAAGTTGACCGGCTATGTATTTCATGAGTATTAATTCTTTTGCTTGGGAGCTTTTCTCTCACGTTCTGCGGCTGTTCGACCAAATAGGTAGGTTTTCCCCGGTCGCAACCATAACTTTCGGCCTAGGGATGATTAGCTACATCGACAGATGAAAGTCAAAACTCACCATCAAAGGCCTCTGAATTCTCCAGGATCCACATCTCCAGGCGCCAAGTACGACGCGAGGTCGTTTACAATTCCATACAAGTATTGGCGAAGCTGCAAGTTATGACGTGAGGTCAAGATCGCGAATCCTGCGGGGCCGCAGACGCGACTGGGTCAGCCTTTCGCGACGCCAGATCACGTGTCTACCTTGATCTCACTTACACAGCGTCAACTACGAGTGAACAAAGAGTTGGTGAAGTCATGGGCTTCACTGTTTCAAGGAAATTATTGAATATTGAAGTAGTTACAAATCCATCTGTGTATGCATTAGTTGGTTTATTCTTTTTGACATTCAAGCTTAAAATCACTGTAATTCCTCTTGCTCCTCGAATTGGGTCTCGTGTGTGATTCATGGTGCCATTTAGGACATCATGCAGAATCATGTCAACTTCTCTCTCAGGAGTATTGTCTGCGGCGTGAAATATATACCCCACAAGGTCCTCGCTGCAAATCCTCTTTCTCTTCCCTTCACACAACAGGCGTCCCGAACCGGCCTACAACACCACTCCTTAACCAAGCCTTCATTTACCACATTTACAAAGAAACAGAAACGTGAGTCATAATCGCTGCGATCCAAAGTGTATGCTTGCAGACTTTTATATGTCTTCGGACCCTGTCTAACTACTTGAAGATCAATATCAGAGTTATCCATCATACAAACTCGAGGAGTCATCGATGCCAACCTGAGAGTTACCATGGACGACCAAGGCGCTACTGATCAGAGTCGAAGCGTAAGTCTTAACACCTTTCACTGTATGAATCGGTGCTAATTCATGAATGTATAGCCACCTCGCAAGAGACCCAAGACAGTTCACTTTCCGGGTGAAGACTGCAATGCGGACAGTGTCCACATGCACGATACGGAGTCAAGGGAGGTTGACTACTGTGACGCGATCCGCAAAGAGTGCTCTGGTATGAATATGGATTCGAATAATCGTTTCATCTACGTTGTTCCTGAAAACGGAGCTGTGGTTTTCTTCCCGGGCATGAACCAAGCTGCAGCAACTCTCGACAAGGACTACATGGTCAAGGCATGTGAAATGGTAACATTTCAATTCGACTCAAGCCGCACTATGAGGCTGTTCTCAAAGCTTCTCAAAGCGCGCTTCGAGAACCATGGAGGCGTCGTGCCCCGAGTCCATGCGAAGATTCTTGTATTCGAAATTGGTTCTTTTCCCGAAGCACCACTTCTCAACGAATGGATCACGGTACACCACGCACATGGATCCGACACAAACGCCCATAATCACGTTAGAGACTGGGTGGCCGCCTTGCTCGATGTTTCGACTGACATGGGAATTGAGCTCCATCTCTGCCGTCCCTGGAGAGACTTTGGTTTCCTCAAAGGGGCTACAACTCCCCTACGAGACGCTGGGTATGATTTGTCGGTCACTTTGGAAGAGGTCAACTGGCTCCAAGTGCCAGACCAATTCATCAGCTTCGTGAAGGCAATGTCAGCCAGAGCGGTAACTGGAGAACCTCTGGACGATGCGAATCTCGAATTCCAGTCCAATCTAACATTGGACAATGCTAAAATTCTGGTCGGTCACGGCAGTCGTTTCATCCGTTATTGATTGTTATTTTTTTTCGCCCCGCGCGGACATCGTCCGCCTTTGCTGCCTGCCTACCTTACGCACAACACTACAGTATAATCTTTGGTTCCATGGCCGAGGGAAACCTTTTGAGGATACGGGTGCGGACAGTGACCGCTTTCCAAACCAGTTCACTTTTCTACAAACATGATGGTGGAATTTCAGTGTTGCATGGGGATATCTAGGGAGCATCACACAATAAGTTTGCTATATGATGAATCCAAATAGCTCATTAATTATTAATTGCTATGAATTGCCCAATAACTCCCCACACAAGATTCTTCCTACTCTGATCATAGGGACAATATCACTCAACGGTATCCAGACACTCAAACGGGCCACCAATACAAATGTGCCAAGTCTTTATAATGGTGTTTCTTATATTATCTGTTTGGAAGCTAAGTAAACAAGTTAAGCTACCCTTATGTTTGACTCAGGAAATGGCTTGAACGCTCAAGTTACATCATGTCCATGTGAAGGTGTGATTTGGTGCTAAAGTCAAACATACAGCAATCATGATAGTTAAAATCACTCCTAAAGTAAACATAAATGAAATATGCCATTCTCGCGAGGTCTGTTGTTGTCAAATTGTTCACCCGTCTGCGTTTCATCTCAATTATCCTCATCTCCGAACTTCCTGGCACATCAGATCGTAACGTGATCAGGTTTGGTAGCTTTGCTTCCGGTGCTTATTCGAGTCAACATTAAATACTCCTTATAGTTGTTATACTTACTAATGCGTGGTCACAGTGCAAGTGTTGCATCGGATATGGTCACAGTTCGTGCAAACGGTATGTACTGCCCAATCCCAGGTCTGAAGGCAGTGACACTAATAACGAGACGTTACACTCAACCATGGCAACTTTAAATAGAATCAGTTTGTGACTTACACATTTCCAGTAATAAGAGACTGGTTCGGGAGCCATGTTGGGCTACCTAAATATACCATCAGTATAAGTCCACGACAAGAAAAGGTTATTGATAACCTACATGTGATTTGAGTATATCGTAAATATCGGTAGTTGACTTACACCCATTTCCGAGCTCCAAAACGGGCTCGAAGCTCGAGCTTTATTCCGATGCGGCTCTGCGGTCGACTGACACACAAGGCCCGGGGTTACCGCGAAGGATGCAACCCAACGCCGGCCAGGGTACCAATGAGAAGTCCCATTTGCCCAGAAGCGTGATAGAAACGTGATAAGTTCACTTTTAGCCGGGTTCTTCATTATTAGTGCCATCTTGACGTCAGTGAATGGGGTTGGGGGCGAAACTTGGATAGTGTTGATGATGATAGGTGAAAGCAAGGGAACCTAGGATGCCAATAGAAAGAAGGCCTCGTGTTACACTAATTGAGAACATATGACTCAAGTAGAGTTTCTGGATTAATAGTTATCTGTCAATAAGGTATATCCGGGCTCCAGTGTGTCTTTAATGAGTTACATCGGGCGACTCTGACAAGGGCTGTTGAAGACACGAGACTCGAGACGGGAGCTTTGAGGGCATGCAGCAGGGGCACATGGCAGATTGGGTTCACTATAGACTAGGTGCTTTTAGTCACTTCAGATCCTCCATTATTAGAACTAGGAACTTGTGAGGCTCAAGTCGACCAAGCCCACGCACCCTGCTATCGCATGTTACCGATCGACAGTCAAAGTAGGATTGGATTCCTGGATCTGTGATGGCTAGCCAGCTCAAGTCAGTCTGTCAAGAATTTCAACTGGGCTGGTATTTTTCAATGCGTATCTCTCATTTTTATTATGTACTTATTAGCTTAAGCCGTTTCACATAGTAACAAATGCTTAACATTTGACAGTATTTGATCATAAACTCAACGCCAACGTTATCCTAAGCGCCGTATATACTTTTGCAAATAGGGACAAAAAAGCAGAGAACTTTACAGCCCAAGCACAAGCCGCTAAACCTTGCTGGGCTTATAGCATTCAGCTATCATCTTCTTTCGACCAACTCTCCTGCTCTTGATACTAATAGCACCGCTCGCTTGAGATCTAACGCGATGTATTTCCTCGGGATCGTGATTCGTAGCACGAGCAATCTCACGGAGTTCACCAATCTTCCAGCCGCGCAGGAAGAAGAGGCACAGTCCACCGGCGAGATACATCACGCCGACAAAGATTTGGGCGCCGATGTACTTACCAGTACCTGCAACAATCTGTAGAGCAATGGGTGTGCTGAACGTACAAGGCAAGCTGATGATGAGCCAAGTCAAGTTGAGAGCAGCAGGGACATCAGCGAGACCGACGACCTCGGCTGTGACTGGAGCCACTGTTGCCCAGTAGGTTCCGGCCATGCCACCTCCCACGATGGTGAAGAAGAGGAGAAGCCCATAAGACTTGGCGTTGATCCAGATAGCAAAGACGAGAATTGCAGCTAGCCAGGTTGTCCCGCAGGCCATGTTGATTCGTCCTGTACGATCACTGAAATACCCGATGAAAGGGCGGCCAGCAGCCTGACCCAGATTGAAGATGGCGCTGACCATGGCTGCTTGAGAGGCATCGAGGCCAATGAAGTTGGCATAGTTTGCCAGACTGAAGATGAGAACAACATATCCCAACATGCTGAACCACCCATAACCAAGAAGCAGGATAAACTCAGCACGTTTGAGAAGTCCGAGGTCGAAGGGTGCTTGACGAGAGCCAATGATCTTGTTACGGTCCTTGACTAGGATAGTGCAGATGATATTGACGACGAAGACAATAATTCCGAGTATTCTGTAAGCCCATGCGAGGCTGATGTTCCGGATGATAGCTCCAGCTGCCAAGGAGTATAACAAACCACCGAGACCCGAACCAGCTGCACTGATGCCGTTTGCAAGAGATCGACGAGTTGTGAACCATTGAGGAACGATACCGACGCTGGGAACAAATAGGAATCCCATTCCTAGACCAAAGCAAACACCCTGGGTGAGGAAGAGTTGATATATCTTGGTCGCAAAGCTAGCACATATCAAGCTAGCGGTTTCCAAGACAATGCCAGCGAAGAGCGTAGGTTTGGTGCCGAATTCGCGAACGCAGAGTGTAGCAAGGGGTGAGACAAGCATCGCACAAGCAATACTCAACGATCCGACAAAAGCGTAGTGAAGGGATGTTGCTCCGGGGAATGTGTTGTTTGCGATGAAGTGGGCGAGAAAGACTCCGTAACTCGAGTTGAGACCCCATGTATGGGCGTTGATAGTCGCAACACAGGCACAGCAAACCCATCCATAGCCTCCATTGGGTGGAGGAGGCGGCGCATCTGTCCTCGGGGGAAACATATCACCATTATCCTTCTCCTGGCTCGAGATTTGCAGTTGAACATCCTGGGCTGGAGCGATGACATCGCCTTCTTCGGTAGTGGTAGTGTCGAGACTCCTCCGAGCCGAACCCGTCTCCGGCTCCGGGGACCGGGAGGTCTTTTTCTCGTCGTTGTCTCCCATTTTTCAGGGCAATTGGGAGGAAAGACGAAGGGAAGAAGATGGAGGAGTCATGATTTTAGTAAGAAAAAAATGGACAAAAAGGGATCAAGTGCTTCTTTACTATGACCCCGGCTTAGAGGGACCTTTACCTTAGACTAGGGCATCTCCGACAACCGGAAATGTCGTCCGGGGATAAGACGGGTCCAGTTTTGATGCGTCTTGCTTCGGTTGGCGGCGCAGAACCACGCGGGGCGTTAAGCCATCTCTGTATGTCTCGCTAGGGTCTTGTTGTGCTGACGATACTGTAATTGGATGATATATCTTATAAACATGGCCAAGATCCAATGACGCTGTCTACTCACTGCACCAACACGAGTCTCCCTTTGGCTTCCGTATACAGGCAACAGACGGTCATAACATACAACCAAGGGGAATAAGATTCGAGCCTGGAGATAAAGCGGGGGTGAACTTGTGAAGCATCCAATCCAATCTCAGCCGATCTGATAGGCTATCGCCCGCATTCGCTCGCTCCCACTTCCGCCCGCCTTTTCCTTTCTTGTTGCTCTCCTTGTGACCTTTCGTGGGGTAATGCACGTACATTATTTGACACCAAAGCCCGGCATTTCATGTCGGTGAATAGCAGGTGTCGTCTTTTCTGCTTATAAATGCAACATGGTTTGTCATAATATGTGTCAAATCACGGCGCCAAGCTCCAGCACTGTTCGTCTAATATGCCGAGGTTTACGGAGTTGCCCCTCCCGGACTGTTCAATGGGAATAACGCGTTGTCATAGAAAGGGCGTTCATTTGTTATTCTGATCCGGGTTAATGTTCTGATATGCAAGTCAGGTGAGCTAGACAGTACAGAGAGAATACCCCATGGCAAGTCGTTGTCTTTCTGCAGATAATTTCATGGGTCTGTCATTACATGCTAACCTAGGATATTAATTGAATGCTCAGACTTCATTCTATGATTACTTCGAGTAAGTTCATCACAAATCAGTAGCATTCTTCTCACATTGTCCTTGAGCTCCGAGAGCATGTTCCTCCTTTCGAATTTTGATGCGAACAAACATCACCCGTCTCCCCCGGTTAACCTATACCACTCAGCATTTGTGACCGAACATTCAGCGTTCCTGGATGATACACTACTTATGAACGATTCCCTTCCTGTCCAATGGAATGAACATCCCAAAATTATGAGAGAGGTCAGTGAACGGGTTAATTACAAAAACTCACAGCTTGGCATCAGCCCAATCGCTTGTTCAAGATACACCAGGAGAAACAATACACAAGATGATCAACTCAACGTTCCCCACGAACGCGACTTTTCGACTGTTACTGGGAATGAGGACCGAGATTGGTTGCACAAAGGCCTGCTTCAACTCAGAACAATTGCCCAAGACAGAATAAGGTCCTTGTTGTGAACAATTGGATTCTAAGATATATAATACAAAGCCTCACCAAGCTCTGAAACGAGCCTAACTCTCCATTCAGCACGGATTCTTTCATCAAGCACAGCCTAGCCTGCTCCTTCGGCTCGAAAAAGAGAAGAAACAACTTGCGCCGCTAATAATGGGGTTCAATCTTCAAGCCGCTGGTCCAGGGGCGATTGTCTCTATTGTCCTTCTCAGTATTATCATCGCCATCCGCATAACTGGATTCGCCGTACTACAGTACGGTCGTTGGAAGTATTTTCACTTCAACGGGCGTTTCAACGGGTCGAAGGAGATTTCCGTTATCTTAACGATTCGCGATTCTAAAGACCCGAATCTGAAGGACTATATTCGGAGTATCCTCGTTAACAAGCCCGAGTATCTCTACATTACCACTCCCAACCGAAAGGCTCAGCACCGGGTAGACGGTGAGTTGAAAGGTTTGAGGTTTGCATTCTCTGATACAAAGATTAGTGTTGGTGCTGTCAACGAGCCGAATAGACGTCGCGAGATCGCCCATGCTTTGGCCTCGGTCGGCACTCCGTTTACGGCTCTGACTGATCAGGGAGTTCACTGGCCTGAGGGATTCCTCAAGTCCGCAATGCTCCCCTTTGCAAGTCATCGTGTTGGCTGCGTCACTGTTCCGATGATGGCGCGTAAGCGAGATGGAATCTGGGGGGCATTCTCGACGTGTCTGATCTCCTGTTACTACAGCCTCGTGGCGGAGAGGAATAGGGCTCTCAACGCTCTCGATGGCTCTGTGGTTTTCCAAGGCTCGCCTATCTTGTTCCGCACCAAGTTGGTTGCCCAGCCGAGATTCAAGCAGCAGTTCGAGGTCGATCCGTGTTTGAACCGCCGGCATGGTGTCCATAAAGCAGATGAGTATCTATTCTTCAATCGGTACTTCCTTCAGGAAGAGGCACCGCATGAAGAACCTTGTGCTGTTGTTTTTCAAGACATACCGGAAGCTACCGTTCGTGTGGACCGCGGATCTATCGCCGAATTCATTAGGGAGTATCTGCAGATGACCCGGAACCTTTGGCGCCTAAGCCGTGTCATGATCCGTCGGAACGAGCGAATTCAATACCCCATTGCCTTTTTCCTGACGCATCTCGTCAGTTTTGTATCGTTTCCTCTGATGTATGAGATTCTCTTTATTCTTCTCGTACACTTCACGATGCATCTTGGCGACGACGAGTGGGTGGCTTGGGACATATTTGCATATTCATTAATGGTCTTCCTGACTGTTGTGGGGATCCGGATAATCAGACGTTTGGTTGCAGGCGGCGGCTACGGCTTTAGCAAAGGGACACCTACCTTGGCTGTTATGGTAGGTTACCCAGTCTACTATGTCCTTGGGATCTTCAGGCTTGTGGCATTGGCCACCGCATGGAAGGCTGATGTCGAACTGATAACTGAAGACGAAATCAAAGTGCGAGTGGGCGACCCCGAGGCTCTGCGGTATTCCGTCAACGGCGCTGAGGAGGCTCGGGCAGAGATCGATGAACCGCCGTGGATCTCAAACTGTATGGAGTTGGAGAGACCACGGCGTCCGCTTCGACCACTTCCCGACTTCCCTCTGTATGTCATTGCAGAATAGGTGAAGGCAAGTAATGGCAAGTGTTCTGGAGTCCAGCTGTGACATTGGGATAGGACGTGAAAGTTCACGTCGTCCTATCGAGAACTAGGTAGTTGAATGGGAGTTAGAAAGTTGATGTCGAACGAAGGTAAGTATTTTTCTCTGTACTAATAAAGTTGTATTCGAAAGCCCATTGACTTGTGTAACTTAGTCACTTGGATCCTCATTGGGATAGAAAACTGTGATATATAAAAATGATTAAATAAGAGCGTAATAAAAATTTGTCTCTCAAGTTATAATAAACACGATATTTATATTCTGTGTCCCAGTTTCACTCATTATGGTAGTACACACGACTGCTTCAAGCTAGGAAACCCCCGACCACGCAGTTAATTCGCAACATTAAGTGGAGTTCAGATACAGTGGCAAATTTTGAAAATAGAGTTAAGATCTTGATCTCCCGAAAACATGTCTTCAGATTCAGTCTGGGGAATGTCTGTGGGGATACCCTCATGGGCCCGTCTGTGCTATGTATAGGGATGAATCCCCAGCTATAGAAAGAGTGGTGTGATTGCGGAACCGAAGCGACTGTTACATCATTGCAATCAGAAACCAATTGTCAGATTCTGGGGTTCTCCAGTTTGTAGATCGAGGCGGCAATGCCGTGAACTATTGGGAGTGTCATTAGGGTACTTGAGTATAACAAACTCTTCAGTTACGATGTTCTACATATGGTATTTCTTTATCATTAGTTACACAAATTCGGAGGGGTAATGCTTTGGTCTACAAGCCGTTTTTAATAATAAGTGTATAGAGTCTTTGGAGTCTATCATAAGATGTGAGAAACTCACCCCCTGCGAGAGATACAGCGTCGCCATATTATCCTGGCTTGATCATAGCACTATAGAGACCGTCTTTTTCGAAGCATTTCCAGACAATTGATGGTCTCCATGACCCATACGCCTCAGGACTGTCTGTACCAGACGAAAGATTCCCATGTGGCGACACTTTACCCCCAACACCAGAAACAGTCTGGGCTATGGTACACAGAGACTCATCAAGCTGTTATGGGGAGTATTTACCCGACTGGAAGGATAATGGATCTTACTGCCTTTCCTAGAACTTTGTGACAATGTAAACATACCACACAAATATGCATGAGTGATCTGTTCTGTGTTGAACATCGACTGGGGTTTACGCTCTTTATTGTGAGGCCTCACTCAGGACAGTAAGACCACCCATACAACAGCACTCATACCACAGCATCGAGGAGTTGGCTAGGAGGTCTCTTCGCTTGTGCCTCGCGCTCGCGAGATTGGCCTCCCCCGAGCCTGCCGGACAACCTCCTATCGCTTTGACAGAGGCATCTTTTACCGACTTCAGAGAGTTGACTTTAGTGGAAGCAGAACCGAGGTTATGGCGACCAGATGATGAATGTGCTATTCGGTATCCTCGAGTTACGTTGCATCGTGAGAGTAAAGGTTCTCAACAAATATCACCAACCGCCATCCGGAGGAAGGGAAGTTGCTCAAAAGGGAGTGAAAACTCTTTCATCTCGAGTCATTCTCCATCGTGGAGTACAACACAACCGAGGATAACTAACATACGACACATCGTTTATACAAGTATCCATTCATTGAATATCTGCCTGGCGTTCAAACTTCAGGGGTAGCAGTTACAGTGGAAACACAGAGGGATATTTAGCACCAATGATCACCAACAGTCGACACTCAGCCTCTGGCTCAGGAGGGCATTGACGCATGCGACCCTCAGATTGGACACGGATGTTGAAATCCGATGTGCGCTCAAGTGACTGTAACAAACCATGAGCGGCCGTAGTTGCCGTTCAAGACCCTTTTGTCATTTGATGTGCGGCAGCAGATCAGATCCTTGTCTAGCTGGCTTGGCCTCTCGCGGCTCTTGAGGTCTTGGCTGGCGTAAATGTGGCCTGTGCGTGTTTGTGTCAGAGCCAGGTTTACTTGTATTGGAGAAGGGTGAGGCGGGAATAGGTGACTGATTGTGTTTGCCCTGTTTTGCAGCAGAACCTTCGTTCTGGGTTTACACTTCGGATCCGCAATCTGTATTTGTCTAACAAAGGGTAGCAATGGTGACACTTCAGGGTAATAAAGATGCTTCGGGGTCTCGGACAGAGCGCGAAAGATGATATTTCCGCAGGCGGAATTTGGAGGTGGCGAGACAGGGCCAGAGGCAGTGGGAGACAGCGGATCCTCACTCATACGATCAAGGATGACAGTGGAACCCGTCAGGTTATGATGATGGGAGGGGCAAATTTTGGAGACTCTTTGTTTTTTCTCCATTCTTGATCAGTGGTGATTCTACGGTGAAGACAAAGCGAGATTGGAGTGATCGTCTACATAAAATGAGAATATTTAGGGAGAGGCTGATGATCAATAGGTATCGATGATACGGGGATAAGAGAAGACTGCTACACTTTGTGAGGAATTGGAGGAGGTTCAGCAGCCGTGGCGTCATCGCTTTCAGTTCCTGCAACACACTCAATCCCCTGAAGTCGAGGACGCCACCTCACCAGGAAGATCCCTGCACCTGATTGCTTCTGGAAAAAACTGCCTGAGGTCTCTCTTTTGCTGCAGAAGGACGTCAACTGAGTCATATATTCTTCAAAAAAGGAATATGTCAGCATATCACGACTCATAATACTCATTCATCATCAGTACCAATCTCTCTGTCCCTCTGTCCATCTCTCACACACAGTCGTACAGTAACCGAACGTCACTTCGGTTACTCCAAAAGAGCCGCCCAGCCAAACCCTGCAACAAAGCGGAAGCGCTATCAGTACCCCTGAACAAAAAACAGGAGGCTCAAAAAAACAATGGATTCTAATTTGGGCGCATCGATCATTCGATGTGATAACAGTATCCGTCTTGTAGCCGACTGACAACCGAGGATAAAGTGCTAGCTAAATTTCCTCATTAACCAGACATTCCCGGGAACTCTGAGGAATTAGACTCGTAGAGTAAACGGCCCTTTTCCTGGCCATCTCTCGTGTTCTTGTTGGGAAATGTTGTGTTCTTTCATCGGAGGATGAGCCCTTGGGAGACGACTGCCGACGTTATTTAGCTTGGCTGGGCAACCCTTTGTTAAGATTGGGGGTGCATTCTGCTGTGTGCAAGCCATGCAGATACAGTTTGTGGTTGGGGTCCGGTCTAGCAGTTGAATTGAGTTGGAGTAGGGCGAGAGGAGGGAGTGCATCTTTTCACGATGCATCGAGTCTTGGCTCATTAACTCGCTATTCCCGCCTCATCTCTCTTCTCCAAATTCCTTTCGCTGAGGAGAACCCTACCACTCACCTCCTCGCTCAGGCCTTTTTTTTTTTTTTTTTTGGAGAACAAGTTTAGACTTGGCAGTTGTCATAACGAAACGCTGCTGTATCCTTTTCTATGTCACGGTGATTTCATGATCGTAGTTCTCACTCTTGGCTCTTTGTTCATTCGAGCCAACGCTTCCTCTCCAGCTGCACAACTGCATAATGATCACTGCCCCTCTGCATACAACCGAGGACTGCCTGCACCGTGCTCTGAATACATACACGGATAAGTCGGCGTCAGATAAAATGGGTCTTTTGCCTCTCTTTCTCAAAATCAGTGACGAAAGTGATGCTGCTCAGGCCCACCTTCGGCCATCGTCCAGAGGTTCTTCTCCTCATTGTTTATCTCGACGAGATTCTGGGGAAATAAATCGGGATCTTGGACCCCAGAGTCTGCCCCAGATTGTTTAATTCAAGTTTAAATCTCCAGATTTCTGTGGTGGTGGTGTTGTTGTCGCCGTCGTTTTCTGGTTGAAGACTTTTGGGCTCCAAGTTGGTGATGCTGTCATGGGCGTGCACCAGCTTGATCAACTCACACCCCTGCTAGATTTCTCCAATTCTTAATGAGCATACCCCCTCACATCCCACGCCTTGGCCTCTTTTTTCCTCTGTTGCATCTCGGCTGCAGCCGTCGGAGGAAAAAATACATCAGCCTCCTTAGCTGTGTGTGTCGACTGTAGTGTGTGTGCCCCTGCCACTAAGCGTCCAACATTGCCGACCCTCCCACTTGAACCAGACTTTGCATCATGGTCTCTCGACTAAATTCTTTAGCAAAATCACCACGTGCCTCGAAATACTAATTTCTTGGAAAATATGGACCTAGTAGCGAGATCTTTGCTGGTTTGTAAGGCAGATCACCAGTGCTATGTGGGCGCCAGGTGGGCTTTGCGCGTGGCTCTCCACGTTTTCACCGCGAGGCGGCGACTTGGTTGATCGCCCTGACTTTTGAGCGTAATGAGCTTTGGGTTTTTTACTTTAATATTGAGGTTGTTTCAATGAGATTGGGGTTTTGAGATGTATGGGTTGCGGAGGGGAGTCTCCGGCTATAATGATTGGTGTGTTAATCGTCTAACAGACGGTTTGCAGTGAAGACTCTAATCAATGTTTTTTCGTAACAAACTTGGCTATGAAATATCAACAATGAAGTCTAGTAAGTCTTGGTTTATGGTAGTCACGAAAATATGTAGACCTGCAGTCGTGTATAGCTCAGGCCAGAGTTCACGATCTTGATGATTGATCGACTGATGATCTTCAGCTTCGACTTCATCCACACGATCTTCCTTAACCTCTGCCGACATCAACTCCCGAGTCTCTCTTGTTGCCTGCAATCTTTAGTCAAACGTACTCCGTATTTCTCTCACAAGTCATCTTCTCCGCAAAGTCGAGGGATAACCCCAGCATCACCGGATCTTAGATGTATGTACCTTGTACTAGGGCCAACATGCTGCATATCATGCTATGTAATCCGCAATACGCGTCTGTTCACACGCTGAAACGTCTGGAAGTCAAAGACCGACGGCATCTTTTCCCGATTACTCTTTGGCCGTGCGAGCAGATCATTCAGTTTTCTCCTCATGTCTTCCCCACAATGTGATTGTGTTCCCCGCGGGTTGTGATGTTCTCCGGATTGTTGGGGTT
Source organism: Fusarium tjaetaba (assembly GCF_013396195.1). Classification (NCBI taxonomy): domain Eukaryota; kingdom Fungi; phylum Ascomycota; class Sordariomycetes; order Hypocreales; family Nectriaceae; genus Fusarium; species Fusarium tjaetaba. Next base: position 27,874 of record NW_023501405.1, on the reverse strand, counting down.
TGCGTTTGGGTGTTTTTGATGTTGATGAGGGTCCTTTGTCTGTATGGACAGCCAATTAGAACCTTCGAAGGGTGGTTTCTCCTTTCTTTGTTGTTTTCGTTTGGCTTTACTGGAAAGATATGATTTTGTTGTCAGGAGAGGAAGATGTCATGAGGTGGACAATCCGGGCCGTTGAGCCTTGCCATGTCACCCTCATGGACTTGCAGTCACCACCACGATAATAAATGTGTTCTTATTAAACATTCATTGTCTATCTATTTGATAGTAACTAAACATATTCGTCATCTTTTGCCCAATTGATACACCTGATGTGCCCCCCCCAAAATCTGCAGCTGTTGTTGATCTTGCACCCCCATTCTAGACCCTTTCGACCCCAAAAAACCGACACTGGTCAGAGAGTCAGAGAGCATTTTCTTTCTCCACGCCCACGCCCTCGTCGTCGTCGGGGCACTCCACCGTCACTCCACCTACGTACCCATATCACTCCACAGCACGTTCTCTGCTCTGCCTCCCCGTCTTCAGAACCTAATTTGATATCCATTCTCTCTTCAATTCCCGTGTTGAGTCTCTTGCCCTGGTCTAGTCTGTCCTGCTTTATAAATCTGTCTTGTCTCCCGTTGCCACTTTCGATCTCGTTGTTTTTCTTGCTATTCATCCCATCTCATCTCATGCTTGGTCCTTTGTAGACCGTCATACTATTTCTTGTCGATACATCACTTATAGAACATCATCACTTGGATTTCAGTAGTCCACATCAACAAACACCACAATGGCTCAACCAATGCCCGATTACCAACAACAATTTTCCAACGAGTCTCCTCACGACTCTGACAAGACTCTGGAGCGTCAGACAACTGCTGCCCATCAACAAGCTCATCCTCATCTCTATGCCCATCCCTCAAATATCCATCCCGCTTTCGGCGGTGCCCTGCAACCAGGTCTCTGGAAGCCCGTTGAGCACCGCAAGTTCGCCAACCCGGCTCCTCTAGGACTGTGCGCTTTCGCTCTCACAACCTTTGTCCTATCATGCATCAACATGCACGTCCGTGGTGAATCTTCACCTGCTATTGCTATTCCTGTGGCCTTTGGCTATGGTGGTCTTGTTCAGCTATGCGCTGGCATGTGGTATGTTGTACTTTACACTCAACTTATACACCTTATCTAACATGTACCCAGGGAAATGGCTGTTGGAAACACATTCGGTGCTACCGCCCTATCATCATATGGAGGCTTCTGGATCGCCTATGGTCTTCTCTTGACACCAACATGGAACGTCCTCGGCGCCGATGGTCCTTACGAGGGTGATACTGGTTCGGTCATGGGCTTCTTCCTTACCGGCTGGTGGATCTTCACAACACTTCTCCTCATCTGCACCCTCAAGTCCACCGTCGCCTTCTTCTCTCTCTTCTTCTTCCTCGACATCTGCTTCCTCTTGCTTGCATGCGAGAACTATGCCCACGACTTGGGCAACCACAGTGCTCAGCTTGCTCTTCAAAAGGCAGCTGGATTGTTTGGATTCTTGGCTGCGTTCATGGCCTGGTACAATGCCCTCGCAGGTCTCCAAGACAGCAGGTATGTTTCACCAACTCACCCTACAATAGTATACATCGCTAACAATCCATCAGCAACTCCTTCTTCCAGGTTCCCGTCATCCACTTCCCCTGGTCCGATGAGGGTCGGGCACACCGTCACCACAAGGCCGAGCAAAACCTTGCTTAGACGTGCATCGATGAAGTTTTTCTGCATTTTACGCGTTACGACTTGGATTCTTATAAAATAGGGTGTATACGTTCTCAATCCAGGCGAACATGTGGTCTGAGACCGCTGCATTGAAGGAGTTTTAGAAGGTCATTCGCTGTACCGGCCAGCGATCGTTGGCTTTTGCATTTACAACCGCCGCTGAAGCATCGCGGCTCATTAGATGGTGGTTAGCATGACATATAATAAGCTTGGTACTGTACATATGGAAAAATGGGGAACCCCATGATCAAAGTTCTGAAGTTGATTAGTACACCCGTGATTGATTTGCCGATTCTGAGATCAATACAGGTAGCAGAGCGGATGAACACCAACGCCGGCTTCTTTAAACATTTCTTTTAGATGACCGGCTATGCCTTCCGAGGCGCACTAGAATCTCGGTCACAGTCACAATCGTCATTTAGATCATGGTTCCTGCAGGGTCATCGTGCAGGCCGATGCTGGTGTTGACGCCAATGCCGAGCTCACGCCACCTGGTGACAGCCACAAGGCACAACGGGGCACCGCATTCATTGAACAGATCCTCCAACGATATGCTTTCTTTGTAATGATCTCCTTAACGTGATACGGAAAGTATCGTCTATTGCCCGCTGCATCGGTATTTCATCATCCCGTCATCCCGAAAGGTGGGGCCGCCCTCCTCCGGAAAACCGGGACCGGCCGATCGGGACCACGACCGAGAATCGGGAAAAAGCAAGAGCAATCAATTATCGATCTTGAATCTCCTAATCTCTAAACCCATTCACGTCTGCCGAGATCTTCGGCATATTACGACCACATCATGCGTCGTAACATCTTCAAACCCCTTTTCCCTTCTAGACCGGAGAAGCTTCATTCTCACGCATCATACGATGCAACAGAATCACCTGATGGGCCGTGAGCCACGACCACAACAGTCCACCATGATCCAACACCTCACGCTGAGCAATCAAAACCATCATTGCAGCTGCAACCAACTCACTCTGTTGTATTGTACTGTATGTATAAATCGCCGATACCGCCCATGAGTGCCGCCCCTGCAATAATAACCTAATGCCTCGCATCCTTCGCCGGACCATGAGCAGGCCGCAGATCCTGTTCCTTTCATGCATTGGCTTCGCAGTCGCACTTACTGCTATGCTCTACGGAAACATCATTAAACCTTCGACTGTAACTTCTGTTTTCTCAAAGACCATGTCCACGCGTCCCGTCGTCGTCGTCGGCTCCGGCCTCGCTGGTTTATCAGCATCGTATGAGGCTCTTCAGCGCGGGGCTCCATCGGTTCATCTTCTTGATCGCGCCCCTAAGCCTGGCGGTAACAGCATCAAGGCTTCGTCGGGTATCAATGGTGCGGGCACCAAGTACCAACGCGCTGCTGGCGTGGAGAGCGATACACTTTTCTACAGCGACTCTGTCAAATCGGCTGGGTCACGGTTCCATCTTGCACAACCTCCTGTAGATCGTGAGGCACTCATCACAAAACTCACTACCGAATCAGCAGCCGCAGTCAACTGGCTTGTTGATGAGATGGGTGTAGATCTCAGCGTCGTGGCACCCCTAGGAGGCCACAGCGTTGCTCGCACTCACCGCGGCGCTGGGAAGACACCGCCCGGAGCCGCCATCATTATCGCTTTACTCAGCAAACTCAAAGAGAATGGGAAGTTCTCTATTACCAACCTTGCTGAAGTCAAGGCACTACTTAAGGAGGGAAACACCGTCAAGGGTGTCGAGTACGAATTTGAAGGGAAGAAGCATAACCTTGAGGGATCAGTCTTGTTCGCCAGTGGTGGTTTCGCTGGAGATGCTACAGGTCTTCTGGCACGTTATCGCCCTGACCTCAAGGGCATACCTTCAACGAACGAGGAGAGGCCGGGATCTCATGATATTCTCACCGCTGTTGGAGCTGAGCTATTAGACATGGACAGTGTGCAAATTCATCCAACAGGTTTCGTTGATCCTGCGACGCCCAACTCCATGCTCAAGTTTCTCGCGGCCGAGATGCTCCGTGGTGAAGGCGGTATTCTCCTTTCGCCTGATGGTTCTCGCTTCGTTAACGAGATGAATACTCGTGAGCATGTCAGCAACGCTATTATGAAGCTACCAACTGCCACCGATGGCGATGGCGTTATCAAGCAATGGGATATTACTATTCTTCTTGACCCCGGTGCCTCTGCTGCATCGGCTAACCATATTGGCTTCTATGAATGGAAGGGCCTTCTCAAGAAGGTCAAGGTGAGCGATCTCAAGCCCGCTCAGATAGCCGCTGTGGATAAATATGCCAAGGCTGTCGCTGAGGACATAGATGATGAGTTTGGCCGTAAGCAGCGGGGACGCTGGACACTCAAGGCTGGAGAGGAAAATCGCGATGAGGATATCTATATCGGTCGAGTAACGCCCATCACACATTTCACTATGGGAGGAGTCGCCATTGATGAGAAGGCCCGTGTATTGACGAAGAGTGATGACAAGCTTGTACCTATTCCTGGCCTTTTTGCTGCTGGTGAGATTACAGGAGGGATTCATGGAGATAATCGCCTGGGAGGATCTTCCCTGTTGGAGTGTGTTGTGTATGGAAGGACGGCTGGTGCTGAGGTTGTTGGCTCGGCTCAGTGAGATGGCCACTGGTTGTCCTGCCTATTCAACTCACAGATGTGAGGTGCGATTAAATTTGAAGCTTATTTTAGGATAATCAAGTTGTTTTCTCGTTTTATATCAGTCCTTACATGAGTGCTCACATCGTGAACCGTGATATTGTGCATATTTCAGTATCTAGAGATTTGCAATTATGCAATGAGAACCTGGAATGGCTTAATTGCAGTACCACGACCTATCACAGGTCCTATTGGGATTGTATGTAGGCAGTTGTCCACCAACTATGTCCCAACAGCCTTTACCGCAGCAGTTCCTATCTTTACTATCTCCCACCATAAAATAAACACTTCGCTGAGAAGATACCGTACCTAGACAGATATGAAGACCAAGAAGAGCACGACAACCTTGTGTGGGCCAAGAGCGATGAAGATTCTGAGGCAGCCTCACGTCCTAGATCCAGACACACCCAACTACACTCTAGGGAGCATCTGAAAAAAGTAGCCCACTGCTTGCTGAAATTGTCTTAGCTGACTTTCCCGAGGATCGGATCTTTACTTCAGACTAGCAAAGATAAGTACGAAGTAGCCGGTCGTCCAGTCACTCTCAACATGACCGAAATGGTTCGACTCGCAAACATACCACGAAGTATCTTGCCTCCAGAGAGCCAGAAAGACAGAGTTGCGGATGAGTGGTATACTGTCCTGGCGGAGATGCATGTTGCACAACTCGTATTTCAGCATCACGACCTCGTGACTTCTGAAGACGACTGCCGGAATAAATATGTATCGCCTCAAATATTTCGCGGACTGGCCAGACATGGCAAGTTGCCGAGCTTCGTGTTTTCTGAAGATACTTGGTCATCAGTCATCTCGGATTTTGCCAGAAACACTATCGCCATGCCCTTCTAACTCTGGCCCTTTCCGGCTACTGGGCGATGACTTTCGCGCAGGTAACATCCTGTTCAATTAGTCGAATCATATAGTTGCTCTAATTGACTAGGAGTATATATATGCTGGGCCAGCGCAATTTGTTCTTGACCCGCCATGGTTGTTGCTACTTGAGACCGCAGAAATGTGGTCACCAGATCTCGAGGACTGGACGCGAACCTACCAGTCTCGTTTGGGCATTTGGCTTTCTGGCTATGGAGTCGCAGAAGTCAGCATGGGCACATCAGCCTATAACACTTTCCCAGTGCCCTTATCTACGTATATGCGCGAAAGTTGGCAAACAGGGCCTGTCTTTCTAAGCTATGCGGCTCGTAAGAGCTGGGCATTTGACTCTATATACTGGAACTTTCTAGATGAGAGGTTTTTTTGGTGATTGGGATCCTGGAATGGTGAAAGGCGATCTCTGTAAGACACGGATTGACTTGTTGAGTGATTGTGAGAGAGCTGTCATGGAGCCCTTTGTACAGAGGAAGATGGCTGAGGGTAAGGAAAGGCGTATCGTCTATTGGGATGAGACTGAGGCAAAGAAGCAATTTTCTGAGCTTCTGTTCAACTAGTTGGTTTACCCTACAAGTCAGGGAAGCTCACTACAGGTAAGGAAGCCATCCTGCGGGTGCCATAAGAGCTGAGACTTTCCATGGTGCACACTAAGTCTATCATGAACTATCCTAAGACATCTTAGTATTATCTAGGGCTTAGTCTAGGGGGATTGTCCTAAGTATCTTGCGCTTGGCGTTCGACTCTATGTTTACAGTGGACTTAGTAGGACTCCATAGTGGAAACAGACTGAACAAAGTCAGCGATGTTACACAGTGCTAAAGATTCTTACAGCCAGTGTCCATTTAAAGGTTGGTCTGATACATCTCAACCCAGTTATTACATCCTTCGTCCTTTCGAAACTCTTTGTCAATCATGACGTTCAAATACAAAGATCCTTGACATATGTCATTACTCCAACTTGAGAGGGTTCGCCTTGAAGAACTCCTCAGGAGTGACAAGTTTGCCTCTCGCCCTCTCAGCAGCCCAAGCAACTGACTTCTCTCCATCAGCACCATAGTATCCAAACTCCTGGCCAGCTTTGAAGGCTTGCACGTAGACATCCTTGAGGATGGGTAGCTTCTCGGCAAACTCCTCGGAGGAGATTTGCTTGTAAGTGATCTCCTTGCCGGTAACCTTGCTCTCAATAGCGACAAGCTCCTCTAGGCTGTAGAAACCAGCAGCTGCGTCAAAGCCTACGCCTTCATACTTTTCAGGCTCGGCTAGAATTGCACCGACGAAACTGCCGCAGTTACTGCCGTTGTCGATCCATGGGATGCGAGCCTCGGGAGTGAATGGGAGAGAGACAACCCACTTGCCATTCTCATCCTTCTGGGGAGCCCAGAGAGGAACTTGGATAATATTCTCGAGGAAGAATCCAAGACGGACAAAGGCGCTCTTGATTGGAAGTGTACGAATGTACTTCTCGCCCTCAGCCTTAGCATCGAAGGGATGATTAGCAGTGTACTTCCCGCCAGAGACATCTGTAGTGCTGGGAAGACTGCTGAAGATGATGTACTCAATACCAGCTTCAACAGCTGCATCAGCTGTCTTCTTGATGACTTCAAACTCAGGCTTCAGATCGGTAGCAGTCCAAGCAGGAGTTGTCATGAAGAAGAGAGTGTTCGCTCCCTTCAGGGCAACCTTAATAGAGCCAGAGTCAGCTAAGTCGCCCTGTGCGACTTCAACACCCCGCTCTTTGAGCTTTTTGGAGTTCTCAGAGTTGACATCGCGGGTGATGGCTCGGATCTTGTATTGCTTTGACAGCTCTGGATCATTGAGGACGAAGTTAATGACAGCACCGCCTTGCTTGCCAGTGGCGCCGATGACAGCGAGAGTCTTTGACATTTTGAGGGCTTGGTAATTGAGGTTTAATTATGGTGATTGCATAAGCAGTGAGATTGAAAGTGATTGTGATGATGAAGTCTAAGCTGGCGCTTCAGCCGTCTTATATCTTGCCAACACCTGAGATGCTGATCAATTGCACCACATCAAGTCAAAGTCCGCATATTGCGAAACTAATGGTTATTATCCTATCAAAGTCCGCATCTTATCCTCCGAATCGAATCCTACAGATAAAGCATCCGGTCTTCGCCAAGTTTTCCGCTGGCAAACACGCGAAAACAAGGGATGTTTAGGGATCTACAGGGCTTAGCGCACTTTTCTAGTGACTAATCTCACTTCAACAGCGTTAATCAACGTTACTTGATGTCGCTTCTGCGCCAATGAATTCATCCGAATAGCACTAAGCAAAGTGACTTCGCTTGAAAGATGCTCCGAGTCAATTAATCAGCCTCCAAGACCAAAGATAGACTCCGAATCATGAGGCGAACATAAGCTGGGGGCAGAATTTATCCTAAGTAAGGTCTAAGGCATCCTAAAATTTTAGAAATGATACATCATTACTCTAAGTTATCCTAAAGTTAGAAGCACTTTTACTAAGTTACTCAAGATAACGCGAGTTGTTCATCTTATTCCATCAAGTCATCGGCTTTTATTTTATCCGAGCATGTATGCATGCATTCGTGGTTGAGCAATGTTTCCCAAACCGACATAGAAAACAAGTATTAGGGTAGTTGAATGCCCAGTAAAACTTTTCTTTCCTAAAACCCCCATCATGAATCTTGAATATGTCTTCCAAGCTCAGCAAAGTCCCCAACATCCTCACCCGTAAGATCCCAGTCCGGGTTATTATACATAGAATAGCAATGCTTATAAAAGTCATCATGCGGGATATCCCCCATCATCATCTCTTGCTGCGAGCCTCCCTCTACGACTTCAGGCATAGGAACCCAGAGGTTAGAGAAGTTGTCCCATAAGTCTGTGTCGAGAGGCATGAAGTCTTCTGGCGATGTTTGACTTTGATCTCCAGGGATAAGCTCGCCTCGGTGAAGATCACCGAAACCAGATGGTGTTGCGCCGTTGGTTTGTGTGACACCGTTGGCGTTTTGGCCTTCGCCCGGTGGTCCTTGGGGAGATACGTTGACCACTTGCAGTGACTCAATCTTTTGTGCCATTACCTTCCATAGTCTCTTGACCTCCTGCAATCTCTCGCGAGCATACGTGTTTCCATGGTCAGCAAGATGCTGTATTTCTTCCAATGCCTGCGTCAAACCGGGCTTGGGGTTGATTTTCATGCTTTCTTCACAGACTGAATCCAGGATCGCAGCGAGAATCATGATGAACGCAGCTGAGAAGGAAGCTTCGAAGTCGTAAAAGCCAAAGATTGCTTAAGCCATGTTAGTGAAACAATACCAAAAGTCCAAGGTCAACTTACCTATCATGTTGCGTTTTCTGAGCGTGGCAACAACCTTGAGCTGCCGCCTTGCAGCCTCAGCACAAGTCCTTGATAGTCTCCCGAGAGGTGAAGCATGTAGCTGTTCTCCTGTAAGGCCATTTCCGCTGAGGATGAGTTTCGCAGCATGTAGCATGAGCGGTCGAATCGTAAGAATAGTTGCCTATCCAATAGTCAGTAAACTTGTTCTTCCTCTCCGCTGACTTGCTTACTTGGAAGAGCATCAGATGCAACGAAGCAGTCGTTCTCAAAGACTGGTCCCGGCCCAAGTTGTATACATCTGTAACTGCATCTGAAGGTATTTCCTGGGAGATCTGGTATAAGGATTTGACGATATCTTGGACATGGGGAATAAAGGTAGATTCTGACTCGTCTTCAGGATTATAGAGCACTAATCAAGTGTCAGTCATAATGCAGCAAATCCTTATAAATTCATGTAGACCTACCAGCCAAGATACGACCTGTGGCTCGGGCGATCCTGATGTTTGTGCACATGGGCCCAACAGGTGGGAAGCCAGGAGAGTCCGTAGGAAGAGGGATGTTGATTGCCTCATCACCGATGCTTGGGGGGTTACCTGTAGCTGCAGCCAGACGTCTGATTGCACATATTCAGTAGCCATCATTCTGTGAGTCCGTGTTTTCAATCACTTACCGTTCTTGCATGTAAATAGTCCACCACAGACGATTCATATGAACTCTCTCAGACTGCATCAAGTGTCTAGTTCCACATACTCTGTGATACTTCTGCGAAATTGCCAAGCGCATGGCGGTGCTAATCTGAGCGTAAAGTCAGCCATTGTTCCACAATTGGATATGGGACAACTTACATAGAGATATGCCTCTTCCTTACGATTCATGTTGCCGAGATAGATGGCAAAGAGAGCAAAAATCTCAATACCAAGCTTTCCATTGAATCGCAAGTCTGACAACGTCGGAACATTTTTATGGGCATACTCAAAGAGTCTGACCCCAGAAAAGTCGTCATTCCCCTCGGGATTGGCATCGAACAGTGTTCCAATAGCAATCATAAGAATCATCTCGAGAACCCACAGAGACTCCATCTGAGCAGGATCATCCCGATTCTGGTAGAAAGCCCACATTTTATCAGAAAACTCACGAGCATCAATATGATGCTGTGACTGACCAATATAGAACAAAGCTGTATCTAACAACCGTTGAGCCTCATCTCTTGGGGGCAACTTTGGAAAGTCACTGCTCGAGAGACGCCATGGATGGCTAATAACTTCATGGCGTAAGTTTGCCTCAGGACTGATCCAGGGTTTTGAAGTTGGCTCTGACTCGGGGCGAGATGAGCCGAGTAAGTCTTGGACTCGGGAGCCAAAGGTATGACTAGAGCTGAGGGAAGAGCCAGCAAGAATAGCTGGATTATAAGCATGTGGCATAGGGCTTAGAGAGAATTTAACTTACTAGCAGCTGGTGATGCTTGAGTGCCATCATAAGGAGGATATTTATGTTGAGCTAGGGGTGCTGAGAAACTTGTAGAAGGGCGAATGAAGCTTGAGGATCTTGATCTAACATGAAGAGGGTCTTGAGGGGAGGAGTGAGATGTTTGTGGGTTAGAATTAGAGTCTCTCCTTTGACCGTTCTGTGTAGCAGAAACTGGGGGTTCTTAAGCTATCAGTATAGGTCGAATGATAACAGGATAAGAGAAGAGCCATACCAGATGCCCTCGGAGGTAGAGTTGAAGGCAGTCCATCATAGCCATCTCTTTCATATCTAGCCAACTTGCTCTCAAGTTCTTCAATACGGCTAACAAGCGACAAATATCAGCTATCAGTCCTGATTGGGTTACGGAAGAACTTACTTGGCCATATACATGCGCTTGTGTCCATGTTCAGGAACCCTGCAGTCCAGCCCACGCTTGGTGCAGTACTGGCAAGGAGTAGTCCCCGAACACCGAACCTTTTTCTTCCTACATGTAAGACACCTACGAAGCTGTAAGTCACCAAAGCAAAACAAAAATAGTGGAGAACAAGATATCGACATACGCCAATGATGCTTTGCGTGCATCTTTTCCCCCATCGGAGGGCGCCGGACGCTTCCGAGCCATCGAGGCAGTCGAGTCGTCGGCCACGAGTGTCATTGAAAGGTTCTAGAAACGAGATGGTCTGACTCTAGAGATAAGAAGCTTATGGAAGACTTGACCGAGAGTCTGGGACTGAATGGGCTGAAAGTCCGAGGACGCGGGGACTTGAGCGTTGTTATTCTCTCGGGATGGTTCCGGACTTTGAGCGTAAAACTTCTCCACACGATGATCCGATCACGTGAGGGGCCGAATCCCCATAATCCCCATGTAGTATGGACGGACCAGCTCCCGGCTTGAGATAAAATGGTGGTCCACTAGAAAAGTCCAGTGAAAAAGATAAGCTGGGGATTTTGGGTGGGAGCACGGCTTCGAGGCCGATGAACTATGGGTCTGATATATTAACTATCAATGCGAGAACTCAACACAGAATCTTGTTAAAAGACTAGGTTTAGTTTTAATGTGTATGGATACAGTGTCTAAATAATCCGATCCATCGCTATGACCAAGATAGTCAAGCAAGGTGGTCCAAGTCGTGAGTCAATGGTCTTCAAAGACGTGGGATGAGGCAATGCTGGGATCCGGCATCGGAGAAAATGACCGAGACATCGGAGGTGCTTCCGATATGACGAAATATTCCATCAGTTGTTGAAGTTTATGTTATCAGACATAATTCAATTTCGAGATAAGGCTCACGCATATAAACTTCTAGATAGACTATATACTAGGATCAGACTATATGTGAAAATGCTAAAATCAATAACTGCCGCCGAACCGCTACATGTTAATACTATACAAATCCCAAAGGTATTCAAACTCATCAGACGTAAATGTTTTTGAAAAATCACACACCCAGGCTCTTTCACATCCTTGGCTCACGAGGCTGTTGCATCATTGACGCTGCCATCTTCAGCCTATTCCTCGCCTCAGACAAGAGCTCCCAACGTGTGTTGGTCAACGCATCGTCAACAACACTCAGAAGACCAATGATCTTGTTTCTGTTTCCCACCACGCCAGCTTGGTTTTGGTGCAAGTGAAAAGCTTTGATAGAGTCGATGGTGGGCGGGATCATAATTTGGAGATATGTCCTAAGATCCTCATGGCGATCACGCTTCAACGCCTCGTAGTCCATATTCGATGACATGGGCGTCTGCTCTGGATGAGATCCTTGAGGAGTGTTGATAGTGCCTTGAGCGGAGGATGAATGAACACTAGCCTCAGTGGCCATCGTCGGTATACCATAGCTGCTGGAAGGGTATTGCAGGTGATCTGGGAACGGCTCGATGTTTCCATCTTGCACAAATCCATAAGCCCATAACACGAGAGAGGCATAGTAAAGTGCCCAGGCCCTAACTAGCAACTTATCGCTCCCAGCGTCATACTTTGGATAAGTAGATGGGGAAAATGCAGTTGCCATTCCACTGGCATCCTTCGTCACGCCTCTCCTGGGCGCTTCCTGAAGAAGAATAAGCCGGATGAGCTGGAGCGCGTGATACACTCCACCAATAGCTCCGGGCGAAGCAACCCATTCCTTGATCTTGGCCTCAGTTCGTCTCCAGTCCACAGAGGACACAGTGCGTCCAAGGATCTGAGGAACACCTGCAAAGATACAAAGCTCTGGCATACTGATGTAAACAGTAATGTGACCAAGATGATAAAGGACTGTGCCAAGTGTCTCCATGGCATCGCCATCATCACTTCCACCTCTGCTGCTCAAGCCTAGTCTCTGCCAATCAAAAGCAGCGTGCTTGACATGAGCAACACCATCATCGTAGTCCTTCTTCCACCAGTCAAAAGCTCTTAGAAGCTTTGGGCGCCATCGCTCTTGGACGCCAGGTATGGTGTCGGTCCCAAGTGTTGAACGGTCCAAATCTCTTTGATGCATTTGCCATGTTACGGATAGAAGTGCTGCGAGGAGTGCAATTCTTCCAAACGGGCTTGTTCTTACTCTTTGCCCGTTGAGCGTGCGTTGTAGTCCGTCAAGGAAAGTGATAGGCGTGACACCGTTAGCGTGAAGACTTGACTCAACGCAGCCGATTTCCGATGGTGAGTCTGAAGACCATAGAGTGTTGTCGCAAGGAAGAGGAAGCTTGATCTCATGGATCACCAACGTCGGTGTATGTCCAAAAAGAGCGGCATGCGTAGCATCAATGATGAACGCAGCAAGGGCGGCTCGCCGCGTAGCTTCTTGAGCAATCCAATGATCCCACCATTTTTCAGGTGAAGAATTAAACCCTGGTTTGTTTGGTCCAGGGAACAGTCTCGAGGATCCTATCTTAGGACTACCCATCGGAGTTGGAACCCGAGAGGCATATGAAGATTGCTTCCCGGTTAGAGCACTTCCTCTACGCATCAGCGATAAAGTCGTAGGGAAGTAAATATGGGCACGCTCATGGAGAACTCGAGTTGCGTTCATCTTCTCGTACACCTCCAGGAGCAATAGTGTCTGGATGACCCAGAGTTTTGCAGGTGGGTGAGAGTCCGCATGCATGAAGACCTGCCAACGGAGGTTCCAGGAGACAAACGTGGTGAATTTTGAAATTTTGTCCACGGAATCTTCAGATGCTCCCTTCTTGTCCAGCATCGAGGCTCCCATGATAAGAACAGCCAGCAACAAAAAGTCATTGGCGGTTTCCGGGATGAATGTTGGGCGGTGGAGGATGGGTAGTTGGTCATGGAAGTTGTCCCAGTATGAGTTGAGATAACGTTCAACGTTAACGTGGCTGAGAACATGGTTTTCAGCATCAGTATCGCTGCCAAAAATCTCATCCTTGATATCTGCTGCTGATCTGCTTCCATGTAGACTGATCTCGTTGAAACGCTGCATCATATAATGAAGCAGCGACTGCCTCTTGTGCTCTGAAAGACCAGTTTTACCAAATTGCGATACATCAGCCATTGGTGTAGCCATCGTCATTGGTTCTGACTGGAACCACAAGCTGTTGATAGGTTCAACATAAGAACCGCCCATCAAGCCTGGTTGAGCCGTGTAATCTGTACATAGCTGGCCGAAATTATTCGAGTATCCTGTCATGCCGAAGTTTCCTGGTATGAAATTGTTATAATTTGAGCCCAGTCCTTGACCAGTAAAGAGCCATGTCGTGAACTCATCTGTGCTAGATGGTGAGAGTCCGAAATGCTGCTCTTCCATGATTTGCTCATTAGACGTTGATAATCCATTTGGTATGGCATAGGATTGTGTGCGAGGGCGTTCCGGGCGAGTAGTCAATTCAGGACTTGCCAGAGGCATGGACATGTCAGCAGGAGGCATCTGATCGATCCGGAACGACGGTAAAGTGCTTATGGCTTGCTTTTCTGGCGAGGATTCACGACTTTCGAGTTGTCTTTGGTCAGCATAGTAGGCACCTGCGCTTCCTAGGTCATTGCGCTGGCCAGAGTCTTGTCGGGATAGTCCTCCATCAACCCCGAACTGTTTCGAGTTGTTGGGGTCAATTACGGATGAATCCATGGACATTCGAGTCGTTGAAGCTTGTCGTTCTTTTGCTGGTGTCTCTCTCGCTTCATCTTGGGTATCACTCCATGCCGAGCCATCCTCACTGAACGAGTACCTCTCACTCCGCTGCCTCGGTAATTTAGAAAACTCCTTCTGGGGCCTCTGAGAAAGGCGTCCATTTCCATACTGCTGCACCTGTCTCTCGTGTCTCAGTTTATGACGCGCATAGAGATCTTTCCTGACGAAAGTAAATGAGCAATCCGGATAGTCACAGTAGTAGATCTCTTTGGGGGAGTCTATAACGGCGTCAGTGGGGGTTAATTGATGTAATTGGATGATACTAACGATTGAGTTGATGCCGCTGAAGATGCTCGGCTCGGGAATATGTCCTCCCGCAACCTTCGTGGGTGCATTGGAACTCTTTGCACGAAGCCTTGCGGCGTTTCTGGCGCGGGGGTGATGAAGCCATCGCGGCTGGTGACCTGGCGTCGTGCCTCGGCTGGAGGTCCTTCTGATGATTCAGCACGTCTTTGAATGACTCCCAAACACTGCGAGAACGCCTCTGCGCGTCGCTATATCGGTCACAGCCGACAGACTCTCGATTGAAGCGGTATACAAACTCAAAGCCTTCAGGCCAAATTACCCTCCCGAATTCGAGAATATGGGGGTGAATGTGACCACGCCTCCTTCTTGCCTAGTCACCTGACTGACCAACCCATTCTCGGCTCATTTTTTTCTCGTGTTTCCATTACTACCATTTGCTCATCCCCGCGATTCCCCCGCCCCCAGGTCAACCGAATGCGGGGGCAGGGGTGATATAGGGTAAGCTCTCTTTTTTCTTCCATCTCTGGAGTTTGGGGTGATGCAGGAAGGGTTCAAAGGCTTCGGAAAATTGCGTGAGTGGTAAGTGGCTTGTTATTGTGACGGTGCTTGCATGGCTAGTGTGGCTCGTTGGTGAAGAATCCCCTACATTGGAGTTCATGCATGTGAGAGGAGGAATAATTCATCGCGTCGAGCCTTGAGATTCCGGCCGCAGTAACGTTAACTACCTACCTAGTCCTGGGAGATCATGTACACGTCTCTAGTTAAATCCGGTCATATAACCAAAGATCTGCAATGAATAATCACTTGAATCTGCTGTGAGTTTCTGACTGATCTCTGGACGATGCGAGACATTGGGGGCCCAACCCCTGTTAGTGTCTGAGATTTTACTTCGGTACTGGGCTGGGCCGCGAGATTATCGGTCAAGATGAGATCTACAGTACATTCCCTCTCTGGTTTGGTTATCTCTACACAGTAGCATCGCGCGCATCACGAATACCTTCCGGATTGTCAAAAAACTCCGATGCATGGCATGCTACGGGTTCCCAATCTCATGCCTTGTGTATCCATACTGCGACCGGCACAGTCGGCCAATTTCTCTAAACCCTGCCTATATCCTGAGTGCATAATCCACAGACTCACTGTACGATGACATTCCGCAATTCCGCCCATACCTATATTTTGTCGTACAAAGTCATATCATGATCGATAACCTTATTGAAGAGAGGATGTTCTAGGCGAGTTAAATAGATCAATTGAGGCTTGGTCCATGGAACTAAACTGGCCACTGAGAGCAGACAAGAGAAGCGCCAAAAGAATAACATCGTGTCACTATCATGAAAATGCAACATTAAGCCGGGCCCAACAAAAAAACGAACCTGGCGTGGTGTTTTCCCCTGCAGCCACCGATCGCGCAGATGCACGTGGCCTCTCCCTTGCAAAGTCAATAAGCGACGTCGATGGACGGGCATTCCCAGTCGATCGAGACTTTGTTTCAAGTTTATCGACCCTCTTCTTCTGTGCTGTTCTGAGTTCCTCAGTGCGGAATTAAATCGAGGCACACGCACAGCACGCACATGAGGTCAAAAGAGACTTCAGCCATGGCATGATTCTGAAGGGTAGCTCCCGAGAATGCGTGTTGCCAGAAGATAGTCTGTGCCTTATTCAAGGGAGGGAAATTTGCGCATTTCGCTTTGACCATGAGTTATTACTCAATGCTTAGAAAGACCAGGATGGGATGTCAGCGCCTCTGAATCATATTTCCTTTGAGATATGTTTATCCGTGGAACAGCAATGATCTTCAACTCTCCACAAACAATGCAATGCCATCATGACAGAAGTGGGAAAGGACCTGGCAAATCTGAGGCTCCCAATGATGATCAGTGCTCGCTTCGGCCGTAGTAAGGGGAGAGAGTAGGAAAATCGGTCCCCAGGGCCAGGGCCAGGACCAGGGGTCTTTGCTTGGTACGCGGATTCCAGCGATCTAGCGATTGATCTGTAAATGTTTAGTGCGCACGAGTCAAACACGCGGACGGCGCAAAAGCAAGCAAGCACGACAGAAAGAGAGAGCATTGTCAAAATGATACAAGCTTCAACTGCCGATTGACTATTCGCACTAGATGCTTGCCTAGTTGCGGGCGCGCAATGGTCTCCGCACGGCAGAGAGAGGCTAGAGAGGCTACTGATTCTAGTTCAGAGTTGGGCGTCGACACTGGAATTCTCGACTGATTCAGGTCAGGTCAGGTACGAGGATGAAACTCTGACACGGAGTCGGTTGCAGGTGGCGTTGCGAGAGTTTATAGCGACACAGAGCCAAGCCTGTCAAAGACAGAAGCCTCTAGAGCCTACAGTGACTAGAGTGAGTACCTAAAGAAGGTGGTGGAGATTTTCTCGGGGCTGCTAGTGAATTGTTTGCCCAAATTGGGACTTGACATCCGTTCCTCGGCTCTCACATCAGCTTAATTTTAGTCTTGGCTCTTTAGTTTTGGGTCTTTTAGCGGTAGTTCCGTCTGTCTGTCTGTCTGTCTGTGGGTTGTTCTAGGTCTGAGCCACCTACGAAAGCACCAAACGGACCCGGGCATGGTTCCACAGAGACGAATCTGTTCATCTGCATGTCCCTCAGTCACTCTTCTCAAACACGCGAGACAGAAGCTAATGCCAGGGGTTTCGAGGCAAGGTCTCTCTCATGCCCCCTCCCGGAGGCGCTCCCCGTTCTGTTGAACCCCCCCGGAGAGGCTCCAAACCGAGGCACGCCCGCTGATCCCGCGAATAGCATGGCTGCCCAAGTGTGCAGATCGTATGGATTGCGCTACGAGATGAGAGTTGAGTTGAGCGACGGTGGATTTGGTGACAAGCCTACAAGGGCCGTAGGACAGAATTGGCCTGGTCCCGACAACTTGGGTTCTGTAGGTCCCGGCCCCTCGGTTCGTCGTTAGCAGGTAGTACATACAAATGGAAATTCCCATATATCTGCGACGAACTCCTTGCGGCCCGCATCTGCCGGATCCTGGATCCTTTCGTTTATCGTCAATCACTCATTCTTGCTTTTCCCATTGTGATCCCTTTTTCTGTTTCTTTCCCCCTTTATTCCCATATGATTTGAAGCGAAGCAGGATAGAGCCTGGCTTCACCTCATCGACAGCAATGTCTGTCCCCAACAGAGGCCCTGAGCTTCAGGCTGTATGCTATACTCTTGCCGTTTCTTCGGTGATAGCAGTCGCACTACGTATCTATGTTCGCGTGCGATTGGTCAAAAACTTTGGATTGGATGACTGGTTCATGTGTAGTGCTCTTGTAAGTCGCTCGCTCACCTCAACGGCACCTCAACATCAGATCACGACGCGCAGCTATTGATTAGACTATGAATACTCCATGTTGTTTGACGTGATACATATGTACAATCAACATATACTGACTACATGGCTGCATAGATCACATTTCTCCTATTCGTCATGTCGGCCCTCCTCGGTGTGAAGCACGGCACAGGTCGACACAGAGACGACCTCGACCCTCATGACTTTCAGCAAGCAATGAAGTGGTGGTGGTGGTGCTACTTATGGTTAGATACCTCCAACTGGGCCCTGTTTACCAAGCTGACCGTCCATATAGGTACTGCCTCACGATGATATCTTCAAAGATCTCAATTGGTTACTTACTTCTTCGAATCACGACACGAAAACTCGACGTATGGATCCTCTATGGCGTCATGGCCATTACTGTCTGCACCGGAGTCGTCTTCTTCTTCGTCACTCTCTTCCAATGCTCCCCGATCTCGTACTTCTGGAACCAAGATCAACCTGGAAAATGCGTCAAACCCGAGGTCATCATGGCCCTCACTTATCTATACAGTGTGTTCAGTGTTATATCAGACTTCACTTGTGCTATCCTACCAATGTTCTTGGTGTTCAAGCTCAACATGGGAAGGAAGACGAAGCTGGCTCTGATTCCTATCATGGCTATGGCCTGCGTGTTGGTATACCCCCATTATTACAAGAGACATGAGCTCACACTTTACAGGGCAAGCGCAGCGGTTGTCGTTC
Organism: Fusarium tjaetaba; assembly: GCF_013396195.1. Classification (NCBI taxonomy): domain Eukaryota; kingdom Fungi; phylum Ascomycota; class Sordariomycetes; order Hypocreales; family Nectriaceae; genus Fusarium; species Fusarium tjaetaba. The sequence continues at coordinate 9,408 of NW_023501405.1, read as the reverse complement.
GATTCCCCTTCGTCAAAGACTTCAAGAACCCAGACTTCTTATGTAAGTCGCAACTCCAACTCCAACTCCAAACATGATGATCCATGAGTCACAACTGACAAACCCAAACAGGGGCAACAATCGACATCGCGATCTGGTCGACAACAGAACAAGGTCTGGCCGTCACGGCCGGGTCTTTGGCAACGCTGCGGCCTTTGCTTCGATTACTCGGCCGCAAGCTTGGCATAACGACATCGGGACGGTCTGAGTTGCGGGACACTGATCAGCCAATGGGCTCTGGGGGGTTCAGGCCTACGAAGGGCACCAACGGCAGCGGCAATAAGCATCGCGATCTTTTTAGCCTCGCCACATTCGCAAGGGAGGACGACCTGGACGGCAACGGGCGAGACGGCCAGGCAGCTTACGCTGGGGAGCACCATTTCCAAAGCAGATCGTCTGCTGAGAAGGGGGTCTCGGCGTGGAGGTCGAGGGACAATGAGAGCGAGGAGGAGTTGACGGGGCAGCTTGGCAGTGACAATTCGCGGATCGTCAAGGTGACAACGTTTGAGGTTCGTGAGAACAGGATTTGAAAATCGCAGCAGCAACAGAAACAATAATGACGGCCTTGATATTTATAACGATAATAATACTAGTTGCTTATAATTTAGAGGAAATTTGATGTTGTAAAATGAGGATGAAAGCAAGTTATTTAAGTATTTGGGCTTACCTCCATGCCTTATTATTACCTCCAGTACTCACAACTCAATATACAATAATGCCAGTGACGTCAAGTTAATCAGATTCGGGTAGCTCCTACGACGAAGCTACAGTACTAAGGTACCTACTGTACAGGCTACGTCTGCTGCTCATAAGCTACCTACACCAAGATAAGCCGATTCGTTTACAACATCCATGGCCTGGGCAAATCGTCGTGCGTCTAATAAAATGAATCAATCATAAGCTCGCTTGTCCAAATAAACGCACCGCAACGTTTCACCGTCGCAATTGACCGCCATGTTTCTGCCTGCAACTGAGCTCAGAATCTTGTTTTTTCCCAGCCATCAAGCCCAATCGACATGTATCATGACAGCCCAGGCCAAGTTGCAAGTCTCGGCCCCCAATAGAGAGATTAACACACACGACAAGTACAGTACAGATCGGACGCTGCAGCTGCAGGGCGCTTGTAAATCCGTGTCGGAGCGGTTCATAACACCATATGCAGTTAGCCTCTCTTCGCTTGCCTGCACCACCCACAAGCACAAGAGTGAGAGGTCCGTCCAACACAACATGCCGGGCTTAAAGCCGACCGAGCTGATCTAGGTGGAATTAGGTATTACATGCAAGTTGGGGTCCAGAAATGCTGTCTCTTTTTTCGACAGTTGGCTCAAGGCCAGGAATGAATGAAGATCAATTTGTGCCCCTTGGAGATATTAAAATGCATTTTCTTATTATTAAAGTCGCGTACCTATAACGCTGTTCAAGAGATGAACCTATCCAACCAAGACTCAAATACAATTGTTCCCTAAATTGAAAGAGCTGATTCAAGAAAAAGACTAGGCACTGATACAGTCCAACCCTCACTTCTTGACTGTATGGCTACGAAGATCATATCTGGAGCTTGGAGCCTTTGGCTTGTTGACCATCTTGCCCTTCACCTGCTTTCTCTTTGCCACGCTTTTCTTGACACCTCGGCCTTGTGCTCCATCTGTCACCCGCTTTTGGGAATTATTGACGACCGGAGTATGTTTGGCAAAGTCAAGCGGGTCATGTCGAGGTGCCTGCATCATATCAAACTTTCGGTGTCGATAATTCAGCATAGGTAGATATGGCTGCTGCTCCTCGTCCTGACGCCACCCACCGCGGGGCCGGAGTTCCTTTGTGTGTTTGGGGAGACGGTAGGCTTGGGTCCAGCAGGTCTTTCTCAAGCCTTTAGTTCCAGGCCTAGCCTTGAGGAGCTGGGCCAGGCCCTCTTTCCAAGCCTCGATGACATATTCCTGGAAGCTATATAAATCCCAAGCAGCCAAGCTCTGGAACGTCCAGCGGGGCTGCCAGGACTCTCCCAAGCCCAATGGGTCTGGGTCTGGGCCAAACGGGTGAGGGACTGTGAATGCCATGCTCAAGTCGACGAGCGTGCCGTTGACGTACTGGCGATCAGATAGGTCCCTGACAACTATCCCGTGCTTGTGGAGCTCATGGAGTCTCTCAAGCATACGAGGGAAATGGGACACCTGAGCCACCTGTTGATACAGATCATAGGTATCCTCGTCATCGTATTCCACCTCGTCTACCCAGTCTTTGACTATTCCCATACTGACGCCATTGTCTATTGCGAGGAACCATTCCAGCTTTGCATAGGGATCGACCATCTTAGACCTTGCAGCCTGTAGCTTCTCAACGATGACGTCGGTACAGTTGAGAGCGACATATCCATGAACTTTGACCGCAAGGTCCTCCCGACCGACGTCTTTCAGCCTACCGAAAGCCCGGCATTCGTTTTCGAAAGGTGTGAAATGATAAAGTAACCCTTTGCAGCATTCATTGGGCCTTTTGCTGTAGTCATATACCGTAGTGTAAGGAGGTTGGGCGAAGGGTTCCTCCCACACGAACTATAATGGAGGCAGTCAGTATCTCGAGCTACAGTGGTAGATGCCGCTGTTACTGTTTTGACTTACGAACTTTATAGAATAGATCTTGTCTCCAATTCGTGTCTTGATAATCTTACTGTGTGCAGCACAGTCGGGTTCAAGGATCTTGAGAAACTCCACGTCATCCCCTTCAAAGTCGTGCTCAAAGGGCTCCAGCTTTGGGCCTTCGCAGTCAGGCAGCGATTTGAGAGGAGGCATGGCCAAGAATGCAGGGCAGGGAAGTGTGTTGATTCTTAATGAGGAAAATATTGACTCAAGGTGTCTAAAGTTTCCTGAAAGGCACTCAGAATGAGAGTCTGCTACCGAAAAGTAGAGAGGACAGGCCATAGGAGGAGGGAAGAACAAGTTGAGGGGGAGCAGGGATAGTGAAGCACTCGTAAATTCAGAGACGTGGCTCAATGAAATCAAATAAAGAAGAAGAAACGGTCACGAGCTATGCACGGTCCAAGCAAACAAGTTGTGGCTTTTGAATATCAAACTTGTGAACAAAGGACGGGATCTTTAACCATGTAGGCATCTAAGTAAAACGAGACATCAGCACTATTGGCAGCCAAAATGAGCGGAGCAGAGTCTGCCTATTTTTAGGGCTCAGGAATTATCGAATCAAAGAGATGCTATCGACTAAGCCTCATTAAACTTGCTACTTCACACATCCATGTTTGTGTTTCCTACCGGCGTGGTGTGGCAGTCACCCGGCCCCCAGTCCCGTTTGCATATAGCTCGCTAATTTCAGGACGGAAACCAAACGGTTGATGACTTTATATGCTTGTTTCATTGTGGGTAATGGAGTTTAATCTCACGCACGTGCATTTGCGTCAGCTTGAACCTTATGCAAAAGACCTTGCTTGGTGCAAGGTTATAACGTCTTCTCGGAGTAACCTTTCGAGCATCACCAGGAGGCAAAGACGCAGGTAGACGGAAGGCAAGGGAAAGAAAGGGGGGCCATTCGTTCATTCAAATATGATCAATCAGATCAGTCCAGCCGCTAGGTGATGCACGAACCCTTCCGGAGTCCCATATTGACATTATGGCAGGGCAGACAGATTAGTACCTTACAGGACCCTACTGTAATAACCCAAGATGATCTGTCAAATAACTTGTTGGTGTAACAAGCCAAACTCAGGTGCGCAGGCCTGGACTGCGTTCTTTCTCCTGAAGGCTAGAATTAGTTGATACTTTACCGCATTCTCATGTTACGTTGACGGGGCCTTTGTCCTGAAGATTTAATCTTCTTGGTGACCCTCCCCAACTCTGACGTGTAAGAGTCCTGGAACCGGGCTATCATTACTACAAAACGACGCCCTAGACCTACAACACTACTTCTGGCTGAACTCTGCTCTCTATCTTATTACACGTTCATCGAGAACTACCTGTACCATCCTGCCTAGTTTCCCTTTCTTCCTTTCTTTGGCTGTAGTGGTGCTCCTCATAGTCAACACAAACGAACCATTGACCAATATGGATCAGTCATCTATCCTCAGCCTCCTGTCCACCAGGAACACCATCCTCACCGACAACACCAGACCTGAACGGTCGCGGAATGCACCTACCATGAATCCTATGCATCACGAGAATATAGCTCGCTGGTCCGATTTTAACATTATTGATATCAACAATGCCTACGGAGACTTGCTGAGCAAGCCTTCAAACATGATCCCAGGACAAGGAGCCGACAAATCTTTCCGGAACCAGTCCGAGCTCCGAAACTACGCCCTCGATGCGATGATTTCCACTTTGCGTCCGCTAGTCTCCGAGAGCGCGCGTGTGCTTGGCCAGAGACTTGGATTCTCTCAAACCATTGAGTGGCATCAGGATATACCTTTAGCTGGTCTGCAAGTCGCTAGACAGGCTCTCCATCCTAGCCTGACGATTTTTGCTGATACAGTGCCTCGGGGAAACCTTGTCACTAGCATGGTCCACGTCTCAAAGTTCTGGCGCTCCATGGACATTGAAAACGGTTCTACGGATCCTATCCAGCACCTTGGATTATACGCACAGCGCAGCGGGTCCCGTTATACTTTTGCGATAACCGACACCGAAGTAGTTGTCATTCGCTTCCACTCGCTGGATGGAGGGGAAACTGGCGCCCAGTGGAGCGCGATTCCGCGTAGTGCGTGCGGCGAAGGAATGTTGACGATGAATCTGGCCATATGGGCTCTCATCATGACGAGCCTAAATGACCGACACCGCTCGGTCGTCGAGCATGCACGAACCGTTCCCCTAAATGCCTGGTCGGCGCATGACGGGTTCTATTGCAACTATCTTTCGGGACGCCGCCTCCCGTATCTCCCAACAGGGGCTGTGGTTCTGGATCAGTTGATCTAAGACCTGCTCTAGGGCTTGGTCGCCACTCTTAATGGGTCTCACGGCGTGGAACTTTCATGTTTTTTGTTCCATTTGTTTTTCATTCTGTTTGGGATAGACCGGGATAGACTGGGGAAATAGAAGGGGTCAGATTGTGCAGGGGAGGAAGTGTCAGCAATGTTGTACAGACGGGATCAAGTAACAAGTTGATCAACATCCTTTTAGTTCAGTTCAGTTTCTTTCTTAATTGAGTTTTGGTTTTAGACCGGCAATGATCCTGAATCTGAATTTGATTTCAATTACTTGCCTTTACCAACCATTTAGATCCATCTCGGCACACGCTCGCAAGAATGGTTCAGTATATCTGCTGGCATTTGTCAACGCCACGAAGCCTTCGACAGGCCTTGACTACAGGCAACCGCGCCAAGCATACAGCTTAGTTGAAGTCTCAAGGCCAGACGGGACGATCTGGCCTGTCTTGGAAATCGTGTTGCACAAGGATGATCATCAAATCTACAACTCATGCTGAGTGTCAGCAAATATGCCTAACTCTCAGCCACCCTCCATCAATAAGCAAGCCTCGTTTGAGGCCCGGTTAGCTCAATCGGTAGAGCGTGAGACTCTTAGATGAGTACACCATCTCAAGGTTGCGGGTTCGACCCCCGCATCGGGCTGTTCCTATACAAATGATACGATTGAATCCTCCTTTTTTTTGGGTCTTGTTCATCTGGAGATCCCAGGACGGGGCACAGATGGCTCCCTTTATTTTGTAGGTAGACATGTCGTGTCACTTGTTGGTGTACGGCCCTCATCCACTGGGAAGCCTTTAAAGTTCATCCATTCATACGGTCATTCATGAAAGTTATTATCAGATGCTGCTGTCACCAATCGTCGCATCCTCCACTGCCAGGCCAAATACATCTGCTCACTGTATTGAGTCATCTTGGCCCAAACTCTAATCCCTCACATAATAAACAGAAGGTCGGTGTCTAGATGTTCATGTCAGCAATTTGTTCAAGGGGGGCCTCAGAAAAAATACAGGCTTACCGATCGGATGGCTACTCGACAGTTGTGGCTTCTGGGTATACTTCGTCTCCAGAATGTCGCGAACACTGTTGAGCAATTCGACGTAGCTCTGCTTAGGATTTGCTTTGATTGCTGAAATGAATGCCCACGACATGGCGCCTGTCGCCTGAGCATTAATCGTGGCGTCCGCTCTGCAAAGACGTTAGTAATACCTCATGAAATAAGTCAATTAACTCACGATGTCTGGTCATCCTTGCTTCCTGACCACATGATAACATCGGCAGGCGATGTTCGTGTGTCCTTGGTCTTCTCGAACGCATCGTCACCTCGGAAGGCGGTCTTCGCCAAGCCGAAAACAGAGCCAGCGGCGCCCGCAAGATCTCCACTAGAGTATGCTCTAAAGGCGTCGAAGAGGCCTGATGCAGCTTCCTTGGCTAGGTTGGGTTCTTTGAGAACACCCTTTGTTGAGTAGACGTATGGGAGATCCATGACCGTGGCTGAATGGCACGAGTCAAAAATGGCAGTGAGACGCACACCCTGCACCAGGGGCTTCACGACACGGAAATGAATCTCATCATCAATGATGGGACCAGCTTCGGTGTGGTCAACGGGGTAAATGCACTCGTCGTATCCGTCATCTTCATCGCCATCCAAGTCTTCGACCTGACCACCATGACCTTGAAGGGAATGTTAGACAGTTTGTTTCAAATCAAGGCAATAGACTTACCAGAGTAATGGAGGAACAGGGCATCGTTTGGCTGAGCGTTTGACACAAGCCAGCCCATGGCGCGAATCATGTTTTCGCGGGTAGGAATCATGGCTGGGTTGGATTGATCATCGGTCAGAATGACCATGTCCTCTCTCTTGTAGCCATATCGCTCAACAAGGAAAGCTGATACGTTGTGGACATCGTTAATACAACCTCGAAGCTCTCCCTCCTGATTGAAGTAGTTGATGCCAATCAGAAGAGCCTTGCGACGACCGGTACAGTTGGAATATTGGAAAGTATAACCTTCGGGGGCTCCGTGACCGAACTGTTGGGGCGTAGATGGAGGAGGTGGGCCGGCTCGAGCGTGCTCAGCATAGTGGTGCTGGCCTTGTGGGAGACGATAGCCGTATGCGTCGAGGCCGGGAGGAGGAGGATATGACGGAGGAGGATATCTCTGACCTCCAGGATGGCCTCCAGAATAACCGCCGTATTCTTGCTGGGGAGGAGGAGGTCCAGGAGGAGGAGCGTATCCGTAACCGCCGCCGCCTCCTCCTCCATGATATCCTTGACCTGGGTAGTAGGACATGCTGATGTGCTGTGTGAGAAGTGAACTGGTGCTCCGGGGCCTGCAACAGTTGACGTGGAGAATTGAGAAAAACGAAGATGCAAGAGGGAGCCCGAGAGGTTCGAGTCTTAGCCGCAGAGGAGGAACAAGCACGTAGGTCAGCAATCAGAGTGCAGCCTCACTTCAGTCTCGCAATGGAATTGAGCTCGCAGCTGCAGTTGAGCTGGGCTGCATTTGGAGGACGGGCGCTAATTGCGAGGCGGGGCAAAGGGATGGAGGGGCAGAACCTAGTCCGGGAGAGACGGGCCTGATTCACCAGCCCTGAACCCTCCTGAGCTCCCCTGGAAAGCCCCCCTGGAAGCGACGGGAATGAACGCTCTGGAGGCCGCTGGAAAGAAACCTCCCTCATGACACCAACGGATGGAACGCCAAGGGACCTGGATGGCCTTGGCGCTGCAAGAGCCCCTCCCCCTCACCGCAGCATCAGACGTGGATGTGTCGAGGGCGAGCCAGTGAATCATTCATGGATGTCACAAGGAAATAAGATTGTGAGACGACATGAAATCCCTCATGATTTCGGGGACAAGAGAAGATCCATCACCAGCCACCGGGTGTTATTGCCTCGATGATAAACATCACGGGCGGCCTCTCGCCTGTTGTGACGGTGACGCAGTATTGTGTTGCCGTTGGGTGAATGAATGAGTATTTGCTTATTGTTTGATATCACCGCTGTCTCATAGGGACACCGGCAGCATTGGATATCATGACTGCTTGCAGCTTTGCTCCGCCACACTGGTGTTGCAACAACGTATCCCATATTCCTTCATACCAACTACCCCTTGCTGCCAACTTAACCGATGGGGATGTGCGGACGATTGTAGTTCAGAGCAAGTCGAAGGGGACAAACCCCTAAGGTGCTATGTAATAAGGTAGGTTGTTGGGCTCCATGTTATGTGAAATCGAGACGATTATCCGTGCCCGTCAAGCCAGACGAGGAATAAGCTGGATACTGCTTCAGTAGACTCCACGCCACTATCAATCATGTGGGGGTATTTCTCCGTGCCTTTGATGTCGCAATTGAACAATGTCAGCATAGAGCTTCTTATAGATCCTTTTGTTTAACAGTCCTAAACATCATGCCTCAGCTTATCCGATACGTTGACAAAACGATGCTTGTTAAAGCCAAACGTGAACGAAGCTTGCTGTCGTAAAAAAACAGGTACCAAAGCTTAGACCTAGGTGGTGACATTTGGCACCAGAGCGTTGCCCCGCCGGAACGGCCCGCAGGGGTCACTAGAGGTCCACTGATTGGCCACGTCGTAGCACTGTCACTGGCTGGTCCCCGAGCTTGAGGTTGGGTGTTGAATGGAGGGGTAAACGGGCTTTAAACGGGCCTGTGCGGCTGCTCTGAATACCTACTGAGGTGCCTCGATTGCTTGAGCCTGTGCTTTTCATGCGGTGCGATAGCATCATATCCGTGTCTCCCCCGTACCTGGATCACTCTTTAACTGCAAGAGTGCCATTTTCACACAGTGGTCTATATCTATTCACTGAGATATTTCCCCTTTTAGCAGTGACTCAGTGAGACCCTACGTTTCACCCCACCATCCATGCACTGTCGGCAGCTGCCAAGCATCTATGCCGACTGTCGATAACTGCGCGGGTCGCACCTAAATAAGTCCTTACTCTTCACACCTCGCACCTCACACCTCAGGCCTTTCGCCATTATATAACACAGAACCCGGTCGCTCCTTTTTTCCTAATCCCTCCTCTCTCACCTACCTTACCTCTTTTCTTCTTTCCCTCATAACCCTTGATCCTCCCACCACCGACTTCGCACGCCTTAGTCCGAAGTCACCCATCATGTCTTTCTTCAAGAAGATTGCCAAGGAGTTCGAGAACCTTGGTATCGGCGACAAGGACGAGAAGAAGCAGGAGCCTCAGCAAGGTTATCCGCAGGCCCAGGATAGTAAGTTTTTACCGCAGTAACATCTTTTCAGAGCATGTGCTAACTCTTCGGTCCCAGACAACCGAGCCTACGGCGACGGCGGCCAACAGTACGGCGCTCCTCCTCCTCAGCAATACAGCTCTCCTCCTCCTCAACAATACGGAGCTCCTCCCCCTCAGCAGTACGGTGCTCCCCCCCAGCAGTACGGTTCACCTGCTCCTCAGCAGCGGTA